>NW_027637665.1:0-195000 GCF_951216825.1 Electrona antarctica
GGCCTGGTCACTGCATTCACCAACTAGTTAACCAAGGCCTGGTCACTGAATGGTTCACCAACTAGTTAACCAAAGCCTGGTCACTGCATTCACCAACTAGTTAACCAAGGCCTGGTTACTGCATTCACCAACTAGTTAACCACGCCTGGTCACTGCATTCACCAACTAGTTAACCAAGGCCTGGTCACTGATTTCACCAACTAGTTAACCAAGCCTGGTCACTGAATGGTTCACCAACTAGTTAACCCAAGGCCTGGTCACTGCATGGTCACCAACTAGTTAACCAAGGCCTGGTCACTGCATTCACCAACTAGTTAACCAAGGCCTGGTCACTGCATTCACCAACTAGTTAACCAAGGCCTGGTCACTGAATGGTTCACCAACTAGTTAACCAAGGCCTGGTCACTGCATTCACCAACTAGTTAACCAGGCCTGGTCACTGCATTCACCAACTAGTTAACCAAGGCCTGGTCACTGCATTCACCAACTAGTTAACCAAGGCCTGGTCACTGAATGGTTCACCAACTAGTTAACCAAGGCCTGGTCACTGCATTCACCAACTAGTTAACCAAGGCCTGGTCACTGCATTCACCAACTAGTTAACCAAGGCCTGGTCACTGCATTCACCAACTAGTTAACCAAGGCCTGGTCACTGCATTCACCAACTAGTTAACCAAGGCCTGGTCACTGCATTCACCAACTAGTTAACCAAGGCTGGTCACTGAATGGTTCACCAACTAGTTAACCAAGGCCTGGTCACTGAATGGTTCACCAACTACTTAACCAAGGCCTGGTCACTGCATTCACCAACTAGTTAACCAAGGGCCTGGTCACTGAATGGTTCACCAACTAGTTAACCAAGGCCTGGTCACTGCATTCACCAACTAGTTAACCAAGGCCTGGTCACTGAATGGTCACCAACTAGTTAACCAAGGCCTGGTCACTGAATGGTTCACCAACTAGTTAACCAAGGCCTGGTCACTGCATTCACCAACTAGTTAACCAAGGCCTGGTCACTGAATGGTTCACCAACTAGTTAACCGAGGCCTGGTCACTGCATTCACCAACTAGTTAACCAAGGCCTGGTCACTGAATGGTTCACCAACTAGTTAACCAAGGCCTGGTCACTGCATTCACCAACTAGTTAACCAAGGCCTGGTCACTGAATGGTTCACCAACTAGTTAACCGAGGCCTGGTCACTGCATTCACCAACTAGTTAACCAAGGCCTGGTCACTGAATGGTTCACCAACTAGTTAACCAAGGCCTGGTCACTGCATTCACCAACTAGTTAACCAAGGCCCTGGTCACTGCATTCACCAACTAGTTAACCAAGGCCTGGTCACTGCATTCACCAACTAGTTAACCAATGCCTGGTCACTGCATTCACCAACTAGTAACCAATGCCTGGTCACTGCATTCACCAACTAGTTAACCAAGGCCTGGTCACTGAATGGTTCACCAACTAGTTAACCAAGGCCTGGTCACTGCATTCACCAACTAGTTAACCAAGGCCTGGTCACTGCATTCACCAACTAGTTAACCAAGGCCTGGTCACTGCATTCACCAACTAGTTAACCAAAGCCTGGTCACTGAATGGTTCACCAACTAGTTAACCAAGGCCTGGTCACTGCATTCACCAACTAGTTAACCAAGGCCTGGTCACTGCATTCACCAACTAGTTAACCAAGGCCTGGTCACTGCATTCACCAACTAGTTAACCAAGGCCTGGTCACTGCATTCACCAACTAGTTAACCAAGGCCTGGTCACTGCATTCACCAACTAGTTAACCAAGGCCTGGTCACTGAATGGTTCACCAACTAGTTAACCAAGGCCTGGTCACTGAATGGTTCACCAACTAGTTAACCAAGGCCTGGTCACTGCATTCACCAACTAGTTAACCAAGGCCTGGTCACTGCATTCACCAACTAGTTAACCAAGGCCTGGTCACTGCATTCACCAACTAGTTAACAAGGCCTGGCCACTGAATGGTTCACCAACTAGTTAACCAGGCCTGGTCACTGCATTCACCAACTAGTTAACCAAGGCCTGGTCACTGCATTCACCAACTAGTTAACCAAGGCCTGGTCACTGCATTCACCAACTAGTTAACCAAGGCCTGGTCACTGCATTCACCAACTAGTTAACCAAGGCCTGGTCACTGCATTCACCAACTAGTTAACCAAGGCCTGGTCACTGCATTCACCAACTAGTTAACCAAGGCCTGGTCACTGAATGGTTCACCAACTAGTTAACCAAAGCCTGGTCACTGCATTCACCAACTAGTTAACCAAGCCTGGTTACTGCATTCACCAGCTAGTTAACCAAGGCCTGGTCACTGCATTCACCAACTAGTTAACCAAGGCCTGGTCACTGCATTCACCAACTAGTTAACCAAGGCCTGGTCACTGAATGGTTCACCAACTAGTTAACCAAGGCCTGGTCACTGAATGGTTCACCAACTAGTTAACCAAGGCCTGGTCACTGCATTCACCAACTAGTTAACCAAGGCCTGGTCACTGCATTCACCAACTAGTTAACCAAGGCCTGGTCACTGCATTCACCAACTAGTTAACCAAGGCCTGGTCACTGCATTCACCAACTAGTTAACCAAGGCTTGGTCACTGCATTCACCAACTAGTTAACCAAGGCCTGGTCACTGCATTCACCAACTAGTTAACCAAGGCCTGGTCACTGCATTCACCAACTAGTTAACCAAGGCCTGGTCACTGCACTCACCAACTAGTTAACCAAGGCTTGGTCACTGCATTCACCAACTAGTTAACCAAGGCTGGTCACTGCATTCACCAACTAGTTAACCAAGGCCTGGTCACTGCATTCACCAACTAGTTAACCAAGGCCTGGTCACTGCACTCACCAACTAGTTAACCAAGGCCTGGTCACTGAATGGTTCACCAACTAGTTAACCAAGGCCTGGTCACTGAATGGTTCACCAACTAGTTAACCAAGGCCTGGTCACTGCATTCACCAACTAGTTAACCAAGGCCTGGTCACTGCATTCACCAACTAGTTAACCAAGGCCTGGTCACTGCATTCACCAACTAGTTAACCAAGGCCTGGCCACTGAATGGTTCACCAACTAGTTAACCAAGGCCTGGTCACTGCATTCACCAACTAGTTAACCAAGGCCTGGTCACTGCATTTACCAACTAGTTAACCAAGGCCTGGTCACTGCATTCACCAACTAGTTAACCAAGGCCTGGTCACTGCATTCACCAACTAGTTAACCAAGGCCTGGTCACTGCATTCACCAACTAGTTAACCAAGGCCTGGTCACTGCATTCACCAACTAGTTAACCAAGGCCTGGTCACTGCATTCACCAACTAGTTAACCAAGGCCTGGTCACTGAATGGTTCACCAACTAGTTAACCAAGCCTGGTCACTGCATTCACCAACTAGTTAACCAAGGCCTGGTTACTGCATTCACCAACTAGTTAACCAAGGCCTGGTCACTGCATTCACCAACTAGTTAACCAAGGCCTGGTCACTGCATTCACCAACTAGTTAACCAAGGCCTGGTCACTGAATGGTTCACCAACTAGTTAACCAAGGCCTGGTCACTGAATGGTTCACCAACTAGTTAACCAAGGCCTGGTCACTGCATTCACCAACTAGTGAACCAAGGCCTGGTCACTGCATTCACCAACTAGTTAACCAAGGCCTGGTCACTGAATGGTTCACCAACTAGTTAACCAAGGCCTGGTCACTGCATTCACCAACTAGTTAACCAAGGCCTGGTCACTGCATTCACCAACTAGTTAACCAAGGCCTGGTCACTGCATTCACCAACTAGTTAACCAAAGCCTGGTCACTGAATGGTTCACCAACTAGTTAACCAAGGCCTGGTCACTGCATTCACCAACTAGTTAACCAAGGCCTGGTCACTGCATTCACCAACTAGTTAACCAAGCCTGGTCACTGCATTCACCAACTAGTTAACCAAGGCCTGGTCACTGCATTCACCAACTAGTTAACCAAGGCCTGGTCACTGCATTCACAAACTAGTTAACCAAGGCCTGGTCACTGATGGTTCACCAACTAGTTAACCAAGGCCTGGTCACTGAATGGTTCACCAACTAGTTAACCAAGGCCTGGTCACTGCATTCACCAACTAGTTAACCAAGGCCTGGTCACTGCATTCACCAACTAGTTAACCAAGGCCTGGTCACTGCATTCACCAACTAGTTAACCAAGGCCTGGCCACTGAATGGTTCACCAACTAGTTAACCAAGCCTGGTCACTGCATTCACCAACTAGTTAACCAAGGCCTGGTCACTGCATTCACCAACTAGTTAACCAAGGCCTGGTCACTGCATTCACCAACTAGTTAACCAAGGCCTGGTCACTGCATTCACCAACTAGTTAACCAAGGCCTGGTCACTGCATCACCAACTAGTTAACCAAGGCCTGGTCACTGCATTCACCAACTAGTTAACCAAGGCCTGGTCACTGCATTCACCAACTAGTTAACCAAGGCCTGGTCACTGAATGGTTCACCAACTAGTTAACCAAAGCCTGGTCACTGCATTCACCAACTAGTTAACCAAGGCCTGGTTACTGCATTCACCAACTAGTTAACCAAGGCCTGGTCACTGCATTCACCAACTAGTTAACCAAGGCCTGGTCACTGCATTCACCAACTAGTTAACCAAGGCCTGGTCACTGAATGGTTCACCAACTAGTTAACCAAGGCCTGGTCACTGAATGGTTCACCAACTAGTTAACCAAGGCCTGGTCACTGCATTCACCAACTAGTTAACCAAGGCCTGGTCACTGCATTCACCAACTAGTTAACCAAGGCCTGGTCACTGAATGGTTCACCAACTAGTTAACCAAGGCCTGGTCACTGCATTCACCAACTAGTTAACCAAGGCCTGGTCACTGCATTCACCAACTAGTTAACCAAGGCCTGGTCACTGCATTCACCAACTAGTTAACCAAGGCCTGGTCACTGAATGGTTCACCAACTAGTTAACCGAGGCCTGGTCACTGCATTCACCAACTAGTTAACCAAGGCCTGGTCACTGCATTCACCAACTAGTTAACCAAGGCCTGGTCACTGCATTCACCAACTAGTTAACCAAGGCCTGGTCACTGCATTCACCAACTAGTTAACCAAGGCCTGGTCACTGCATTCACCAACTAGTTAACCAAGGCCTGGTCACTGAATGGTTCACCAACTAGTTAACCAAGGCCTGGTCACTGAATGGTTCACCAACTACTTAACAAAGGCCTGGTCACTGCATTCACCAACTAGTTAACCAAGGCCTGGTCACTGAATGGTTCACCAACTAGTTAACCAAGGCCTGGTCACTGCATTCACCAACTAGTTAACCAAGGCCTGGTCACTGAATGGTTCACCAACTAGTTAACCAAGGCCTGGTCACTGAATGGTTCACCAACTAGTTAACCAAGGCCTGGTCACTGCATTCACCAACTAGTTAACCAAGGCCTGGTCACTGAATGGTTCACCAACTAGTTAACCGAGGCCTGGTCACTGCATTCACCAACTAGTTAACCAAGGCCTGGTCACTGAATGGTTCACCAACTAGTTAACCAAGGCCTGGTCACTGCATTCACCAACTAGTTAACCAAGGCCTGGTCACTGAATGGTTCACCAACTAGTTAACCGAGGCCTGGTCACTGCATTCACCAACTAGTTAACCAAGGCCTGGTCACTGCATTCACCAACTAGTTAACCAAGGCCTGGTCACTGCATTCACCAACTAGTTAACCAAGGCCTGGTCACTGCATTCACCAACTAGTTAACCAAGGCCTGGTCACTGCATTCACCAACTAGTTAACCAAGGCCTGGTCACTGAATGGTTCACCAACTAGTTAACCAAGGCCTGGTCACTGAATGGTTCACCAACTACTTAACCAAGGCCTGGTCACTGCATTCACCAACTAGTTAACCAAGGCCTGGTCACTGAATGGTTCACCAACTAGTTAACCAAGGCCTGGTCACTGCATTCACCAACTAGTTAACCAAGGCCTGGTCACTGAATGGTTCACCAACTAGTTAACCAAGGCCTGGTCACTGCATTCACCAACTAGTTAACCAAGGCCTGGTCACTGCATTCACCAACTAGTTAACCAAGGCCTGGTCACTGCATTCACCAACTAGTTAACCAAGGCCTGGTCACTGAATGGTTCACCAACTAGTTAACCAAAGCCTGGTCACTGCATTCACCAACTAGTTAACCAAGGCCTGGTTACTGCATTCACCAACTAGTTAACCAAGGCCTGGTCACTGCATTCACCAACTAGTTAACCAAGGCCTGGTCACTGCATTCACCAACTAGTTAACCAAGGCCTGGTCACTGAATGGTTCACCAACTAGTTAACCAAGGCCTGGTCACTGAATGGTTCACCAACTAGTTAACCAAGGCCTGGTCACTGCATTCACCAACTAGTTAACCAAGGCCTGGTCACTGCATTCACCAACTAGTTAACCAAGGCCTGGTCACTGAATGGTTCACCAACTAGTTAACCAAGGCCTGGTCACTGCATTCACCAACTAGTTAACCAAGGCCTGGTCACTGCATTCACCAACTAGTTAACCAAGGCCTGGTCACTGAATGGTTCACCAACTAGTTAACCAAGGCCTGGTCACTGCATTCACCAACTAGTTAACCAAGGCCTGGTCACTGAATGGTTCACCAACTAGTTAACCAAGGCCTGGTCACTGAATGGTTCACCAACTAGTTAACCAAGGCCTGGTCACTGCATTCACCAACTAGTTAACCAAGGCCTGGTCACTGAATGGTTCACCAACTAGTTAACCGAGGCCTGGTCACTGCATTCACCAACTAGTTAACCAAGGCCTGGTCACTGAATGGTTCACCAACTAGTTAACCAAGGCCTGGTCACTGCATTCACCAACTAGTTAACCAAGGCCTGGTCACTGAATGGTTCACCAACTAGTTAACCGAGGCCTGGTCACTGCATTCACCAACTAGTTAACCAAGGCCTGGTCACTGCATTCACCAACTAGTTAACCAAGGCCTGGTCACTGCATTCACCAACTAGTTAACCAAGGCCTGGTCACTGCATTCACCAACTAGTTAACCAAGGCCTGGTCACTGCATTCACCAACTAGTTAACCAAGGCCTGGTCACTGAATGGTTCACCAACTACTTAACCAAGGCCTGGTCACTGCATTCACCAACTAGTTAACCAAGGCCTGGTCACTGAATGGTTCACCAACTAGTTAACCAAGGCCTGGTCACTGCATTCACCAACTAGTTAACCAAGGCCTGGTCACTGAATGGTTCACCAACTAGTTAACCAAGGCCTGGTCACTGCATTCACCAACTAGTTAACCAAGGCCTGGTCACTGCATTCACCAACTAGTTAACCAAGGCCTGGTCACTGCATTCACCAACTAGTTAACCAAGGCCTGGTCACTGAATGGTTCACCAACTAGTTAACCAAAGCCTGGTCACTGCATTCACCAACTAGTTAACCAAGGCCTGGTTACTGCATTCACCAACTAGTTAACCAAGGCCTGGTCACTGCATTCACCAACTAGTTAACCAAGGCCTGGTCACTGCATTCACCAACTAGTTAACCAAGGCCTGGTCACTGAATGGTTCACCAACTAGTTAACCAAGGCCTGGTCACTGAATGGTTCACCAACTAGTTAACCAAGGCCTGGTCACTGCATTCACCAACTAGTTAACCAAGGCCTGGTCACTGCATTCACCAACTAGTTAACCAAGGCCTGGTCACTGAATGGTTCACCAACTAGTTAACCAAGGCCTGGTCACTGCATTCACCAACTAGTTAACCAAGGCCTGGTCACTGCATTCACCAACTAGTTAACCAAGGCCTGGTCACTGCATTCACCAACTAGTTAACCAAGGCCTGGTCACTGAATGGTTCACCAACTAGTTAACCAAGGCCTGGTCACTGCATTCACCAACTAGTTAACCAAGGCCTGGTCACTGCATTCACCAACTAGTTAACCAAGGCCTGGTCACTGCATTCACCAACTAGTTAACCAAGGCCTGGTCACTGAATGGTTCACCAACTAGTTAACCAAGGCCTGGTCACTGCATTCACCAACTAGTTAACCAAGGCCTGGTCACTGCATTCACCAACTAGTTAACCAAGGCCTGGTCACTGAATGGTTCACCAACTAGTTAACCAAGGCCTGGTCACTGCATTCACCAACTAGTTAACCAAGGCCTGGTCACTGCATTCACCAACTAGTTAACCAAGGCCTGGTCACTGCATTCACCAACTAGTTAACCAAGGCCTGGTCACTGAATGGTTCACCAACTAGTTAACCAAGGCCTGGTCACTGAATGGTTCACCAACTAGTTAACCAAGGCCTGGTCACTGCATTCACCAACTAGTTAACCAAGGCCTGGTCACTGAATGGTTCACCAACTAGTTAACCGAGGCCTGGTCACTGCATTCACCAACTAGTTAACCAAGGCCTGGTCACTGAATGGTTCACCAACTAGTTAACCAAGGCCTGGTCACTGCATTCACCAACTAGTTAACCAAGGCCTGGTCACTGAATGGTTCACCAACTAGTTAACCGAGGCCTGGTCACTGCATTCACCAACTAGTTTACCAAGGCCTGGTCACTGAATGGTTCACCAACTAGTTAACCAAGGCCTGGTCACTGCATTCACCAACTAGTTAACCAAGGCCTGGTCACTGCATTCACCAACTAGTTAACCAAGGCCTGGTCACTGCATTCACCAACTAGTTAACCAATGCCTGGTCACTGCATTCACCAACTAGTTAACCAATGCCTGGTCACTGCATTCACCAACTAGTTAACCAAGGCCTGGTCACTGAATGGTTCACCAACTACTTAACCAAGGCCTGGTCACTGCATTCACCAACTAGTTAACCAAGGCCTGGTCACTGAATGGTTCACCAACTAGTTAACCAAGGCCTGGTCACTGAATGGTTCACCAACTAGTTAACCAAGGCCTGGTCACTGCATTCACCAACTAGTTAACCAAGGCCTGGTCACTGAATGGTTCACCAACTAGTTAACCGAGGCCTGGTCACTGCATTCACCAACTAGTTAACCAAGGCCTGGTCACTGAATGGTTCACCAACTAGTTAACCAAGGCCTGGTCACTGCATTCACCAACTAGTTAACCAAGGCCTGGTCACTGAATGGTTAACCAACTAGTTAACCAAGGCCTGGTCACTGCATTCACCAACTAGTTAACCAAGGCCTGGTCACTGCATTCACCAACTAGTTAACCAAGGCCTGGTCACTGAATGGTTCACCAACTAGTTAACCAATGCCTGGTCACTGAATGGTTCACCAACTAGTTAACCAAGGCCTGGTCACTGCATTCACCAACTAGTTAACCAAGGCCTGGTCACTGAATGGTTCACCAACTAGTTAACCAATGCCTGGTCACTGCATTCACCAACTAGTTAACCAAGGCTTGGTCACTGCATTCACCAACTAGTTAACCAAGGCCTAGTCACTGCATTCACCAACTAGTTAACCAAGGCCTGGTCACTGCATTCACCAACTAGTTAACCAAGGCCTGGTCACTGCATTCACCAACTAGTTAACCAAGGCTTGGTCACTGCATTCACCAACTAGTTAACCAAGGCCTGGTCACTGAATGGTTCACCAACTAGTTAACCAAGGCCTGGTCACTGCATTCACCAACTAGTTAACCAAGGCCTGGTCACTGCATTCACCAACTAGTTAACCAAGGCCTGGTCACTGCATTCACCAACTAGTTAACCAAGGCCTGGTCACTGCATTCACCAACTAGTTAACCAAGGCCTGGTCACTGCATTCACCAACTAGTTAACCAAGGCCTGGTCACTGAATGGTTCACCAACTAGTTAACCAAGGCCTGGTCACTGAATGGTTCACCAACTAGTTAACCAAGGCCTGGTCACTGCATTCACCAACTAGTTAACCAAGGCCTGGTCACTGCATTCACCAACTAGTTAACCAAGGCCTGGTCACTGCATTCACCAACTAGTTAACCAAGGCCTGGTCACTGCATTCACCAACTAGTTAACCAAGGCCGGGTCACTGAATGGTTCACCAACTAGTTAACCAAGGCCTGGTCACTGCATTCACCAACTAGTTAACCAAGGCCTGGGCACTGCATTCACCAACTAGTTAACCAAGGCCTGGTCACTGCATTCACCAACTAGTTAACCAAGGCCTGGTCACTGCATTCACCAACTAGTTAACCAAGGCCTGGTCACTGCATTCACCAACTAGTTAACCAAGGCCTGGTCACTGCATTCACCAACTAGTTAACCAAGGCCTGGTCACGGCATTCACCAACTAGTTAACCAAGGCCTGGTCACTGCATTCACCAACTAGTTAACCAAGGCCTGGTCACTGCATTCACCAACTAGTTAACCAAGGCCTGGTCACTGAATGGTTCACCAACTAGTTAACCAAGGCCTGGTCACTGCATTCACCAACTAGTTAACCATGGCCTGGTCACTGCATTCACCAACTAGTTAACCAAGGCCTGGTCACTGCATTCACCAACTAGTTAACCAAGGCCTGGTCACTGCATTCACCAACTAGTTAACCAAGGCCTGGTCACTGCATTCTCCAACTAGTTAACCAAGGCCTGGTCACTGCATTCACCAACTAGTTAACCAAGGCCTGGTCACTGCATTCACCAACTAGTTAACCAAGGCCTGGTCACTGCATGCACCAACTAGTTAACCAAGGCCTGGTCACTGCATTCACCAACTAGTTAACCAAGGCCTGGTCACTGCATTCACCAACTAGTTAACCAAGGCCTGGTCACTGCATTCACCAACTAGTTAACCAAGGCCTGGTCACTGCATTCACCAACTAGTTAACCAAGGCCTGGTCACTGAATGGTTCACCAACTAGTTAACCAAGGCCTGGTCACTGAATGGTTCACCAACTACTTAACCAAGGCCTGGTCACTGCATTCACCAACTAGTTAACCAAGGCCTGGTCACTGAATGGTTCACCAACTAGTTAACCAAGGCCTGGTCACTGCATTCACCAACTAGTTAACCAAGGCCTGGTCACTGAATGGTTCACCAACTAGTTAACCAAGGCCTGGTCACTGAATGGTTCACCAACTAGTTAACCAAGGCCTGGTCACTGCATTCACCAACTAGTTAACCAAGGCCTGGTCACTGAATGGTTCACCAACTAGTTAACCGAGGCCTGGTCACTGCATTCACCAACTAGTTAACCAAGGCCTGGTCACTGAATGGTTCACCAACTAGTTAACCAAGGCCTGGTCACTGCATTCACCAACTAGTTAACCAAGGCCTGGTCACTGAATGGTTCACCAACTAGTTAACCGAGGCCTGGTCACTGCATTCACCAACTAGTTAACCAAGGCCTGGTCACTGAATGGTTCACCAACTAGTTAACCAAGGCCTGGTCACTGCATTCACCAACTAGTTAACCAAGGCCTGGTCACTGCATTCACCAACTAGTTAACCAAGGCCTGGTCACTGCATTCACCAACTAGTTAACCAATGCCTGGTCACTGCATTCACCAACTAGTTAACCAATGCCTGGTCACTGCATTCACCAACTAGTTAACCAAGGCCTGGTCACTGAATGGTTCACCAACTACTTAACCAAGGCCTGGTCACTGCATTCACCAACTAGTTAACCAAGGCCTGGTCACTGAATGGTTCACCAACTAGTTAACCAAGGCCTGGTCACTGAATGGTTCACCAACTAGTTAACCAAGGCCTGGTCACTGCATTCACCAACTAGTTAACCAAGGCCTGGTCACTGAATGGTTCACCAACTAGTTAACCGAGGCCTGGTCACTGCATTCACCAACTAGTTAACCAAGGCCTGGTCACTGAATGGTTCACCAACTAGTTAACCAAGGCCTGGTCACTGCATTCACCAACTAGTTAACCAAGGCCTGGTCACTGCATTCACCAACTAGTTAACCAAGGCCTGGTCACTGAATGGTTCACCAACTAGTTAACCAATGCCTGGTCACTGCATTCACCAACTAGTTAACCAAGGCCTGGTCACTGCATTCACCAACTAGTTAACCAAGGCCTGGTCACTGAATGGTTCACCAACTAGTTAACCAATGCCTGGTCACTGCATTCACCAACTAGTTAACCAAGGCTTGGTCACTGCATTCACCAACTAGTTAACCAAGGCCTAGTCACTGCATTCACCAACTAGTTAACCAAGGCCTGGTCACTGCATTCACCAACTAGTTAACCAAGGCCTGGTCACTGCATTCACCAACTAGTTAACCAAGGCTTGGTCACTGCATTCACCAACTAGTTAACCAAGGCCTGGTCACTGAATGGTTCACCAACTAGTTAACCAAGGCCTGGTCACTGCATTCACCAACTAGTTAACCAAGGCCTGGTCACTGCATTCACCAACTAGTTAACCAAGGCCTGGTCACTGCATTCACCAACTAGTTAACCAAGGCCTGGTCACTGCATTCACCAACTAGTTAACCAAGGCCTGGTCACTGCATTCACCAACTAGTTAACCAAGGCCTGGTCACTGAATGGTTCACCAACTAGTTAACCAAGGCCTGGTCACTGAATGGTTCACCAACTAGTTAACCAAGGCCTGGTCACTGCATTCACCAACTAGTTAACCAAGGCCTGGTCACTGCATTCACCAACTAGTTAACCAAGGCCTGGTCACTGCATTCACCAACTAGTTAACCAAGGCCTGGTCACTGCATTCACCAACTAGTTAACCAAGGCCGGGTCACTGAATGGTTCAGCAACTAGTTAACCAAGGCCTGGTCACTGCATTCACCAACTAGTTAACCAAGGCCTGGTCACTGCATTCACCAACTAGTTAACCAAGGCCTGGTCACTGCATTCACCAACTAGTTAACCAAGGCCTGGTCACTGCATTCACCAACTAGTTAACCAAGGCCTGGTCACTGCATTCACCAACTAGTTATCCAAGGCCTGGTCACTGCATTCACCAACTAGTTAACCAAGGCCTGGTCACTGCATTCACCAACTAGTTAACCAAGGCCTGGACACTGCATTCACCAACTAGTTAACCAAGGCCTGGTCACTGAATGGTTCACCAACTAGTTAACCAAGGCCTGGTCACTGCATTCACCAACTAGTTAACCACGGCCTGGTCACTGCATTCACCAACTAGTTAACCAAGGCCTGGTCACTGCATTCACCAACTAGTTAACCAAGGCCTGGTCACTGCATTCACCAACTAGTTAACCAAGGCCTGGTCACTGCATTCACCAACTAGTTAACCAAGGCCTGGTCACTGCATTCACCAACTAGTTAACCAAGGCCTGGTCACTGCATTCACCAACTAGTTAACCAAGGCCTGGTCACTGCATTCACCAACTAGTTAACCAAGGTCTGGTCACTGCATTCACCAACTAGTTAACCAAGGCCTGGTCACTGCATTCACCAACTAGTTAACCAAGGCTTGGTCACTGCATTCACCAACTAGTTAACCAAGGCCTGGTCACTGCATTCTCCAACTAGTTAACCAAGGCCTGGTCACTGCATTCACCAACTAGTTAACCAAGGCCTGGTCACTGCATTCACCAACTAGTTAACCAAGGCCTGGTCACTGCATTCACCAACTAGTTAACCAAGGCCTGGTCACTGCATTCACCAACTAGTTAGCCAAGGCCTGGTCACTGAATGATTCACCAACTAGTTAACCAAGGCCTGGTCACTGCATTCACCAACTAGTTAACCAAGGCCTGGTCACTGAATGGTTCACCAACTAGTTAACCAAGGCCTGGTCACTGAATGGTTCACCAACTAGTTAACCAAGGCCTGGTCACTGAATGGTTCACCAACTAGTTAACCAAGGCCTGGTCACTGCATTCACCAACTAGTTAACCAAGGCTTGGTCACTGCATTCACCAACTAGTTAACCAAGGCATGGTCACTGCATTCACCAACTAGTTAACCAAGGCCTGGTCACTGCATTCACCAACTAGCTAACCAAGGCCTGGTCACTGCATTCACCAACTAGTTAACCAAGGCCTGGTCACTGCATTCACCAACTAGTTAACCAAGGCCTGGTCACTGCATTCACCAACTAGTTAACCAAGGCCTGGTCACTGAATGGTTCACCAACTAGTTAACCAAGGCCTGGTCACTGAATGGTTCACCAACTAGTTAACCAAGGCCTGGTCACTGCATTCACCAACTAGTTAACCAAGGCCTGGTCACTGAATGGTTCACCAACTAGTTAACCAAGGCCTGGTCACTGAATGGTTCACCAACTAGTTAACCAAGGCCTGGTCACTGCATTCACCAACTAGTTAACCAAGGCCTGGTCACTGCATTCACCAACTAGTTAACCAAGGCCTGGTCACTGCATTCACCAACTAGTTAACCAAGGCCTGGTCACTGCATTCACCAACTAGTTAACCAAGGCCTGGTCACTGCATTCACCAACTAGTTAACCAAGGCCTGGTCACTGCATTCACCAACTAGTTAACCAAGGCCTGGTCACTGAATGGTTCACCAACTAGTTAACCAAGGCCTGGTCACTGCATTCACCAACTAGTTAACCAAGGCCTGGTCACTGCATTCACCAACTAGTTAACCAAGGCCTGGTCACTGCATTCACCAACTAGTTAACCAATGCCTGGTCACTGCATTCACCAACTAGTTAACCAATGCCTGGTCACTGCATTCACCAACTAGTTAACCAAGGCCTGGTCACTGAATGGTTCACCAACTACTTAACCAAGGCCTGGTCACTGCATTCACCAACTAGTTAACCAAGGCCTGGTCACTGAATGGTTCACCAACTAGTTAACCAAGGCCTGGTCACTGAATGGTTCACCAACTAGTTAACCAAGGCCTGGTCACTGCATTCACCAACTAGTTAACCAAGGCCTGGTCACTGAATGGTTCACCAACTAGTTAACCGAGGCCTGGTCACTGCATTCACCAACTAGTTAACCAAGGCCTGGTCACTGAATGGTTCACCAACTAGTTAACCAAGGCCTGGTCACTGCATTCACCAACTAGTTAACCAAGGCTTGGTCACTGCATTCACCAACTAGTTAACCAAGGCCTAGTCACTGCATTCACCAACTAGTTAACCAAGGCCTGGTCACTGCATTCACCAACTAGTTAACCAAGGCCTGGTCACTGCATTCACCAACTAGTTAACCAAGGCTTGGTCACTGCATTCACCAACTAGTTAACCAAGGCCTGGTCACTGAATGGTTCACCAACTAGTTAACCAAGGCCTGGTCACTGCATTCACCAACTAGTTAACCAAGGCCTGGTCACTGCATTCACCAACTAGTTAACCAAGGCCTGGTCACTGCATTCACCAACTAGTTAACCAAGGCCTGGTCACTGCATTCACCAACTAGTTAACCAAGGCCTGGTCACTGCATTCACCAACTAGTTAACCAAGGCCTGGTCACTGAATGGTTCACCAACTAGTTAACCAAGGCCTGGTCACTGAATGGTTCACCAACTAGTTAACCAATGCCTGGTCACTGCATTCACCAACTAGTTAACCAAGGCCTGGTCACTGCATTCACCAACTAGTTAACCAAGGCCTGGTCACTGAATGGTTCACCAACTAGTTAACCAAGGCCTGGTCACTGAATGGTTCACCAACTAGTTAACCAAGGCCTGGTCACTGCATTCACCAACTAGTTAACCAAGGCCTGGTCACTGCATTCACCAACTAGTTAACCAAGGCCTGGTCACTGCATTCACCAACTAGTTAACCAAGGCCTGGTCACTGCATTCACCAACTAGTTAACCAAGGCCTGGTCACTGCATTCACCAACTAGTTAACCAAGGCCTGGTCACTGCATTCACCAACTAGTTAACCAAGGCCTGGTCACTGAATGGTTCACCAACTAGTTAACCAAGGCCTGGTCACTGCATTCACCAACTAGTTAACCAAGGCCTGGTCACTGCATTCACCAACTAGTTAACCAAGGCCTGGTCACTGCATTCACCAACTAGTTAACCAATGCCTGGTCACTGCATTCACCAACTAGTTAACCAATGCCTGGTCACTGCATTCACCAACTAGTTAACCAAGGCCTGGTCACTGAATGGTTCACCAACTACTTAACCAAGGCCTGGTCACTGCATTCACCAACTAGTTAACCAAGGCCTGGTCACTGAATGGTTCACCAACTAGTTAACCAAGGCCTGGTCACTGAATGGTTCACCAACTAGTTAACCAAGGCCTGGTCACTGAATGGTTCACCAACTAGTTAACCAAGGCCTGGTCACTGAATGGTTCACCACCTAGTTAACCACGGCCTGGTCACTGCATTCACCAACTAGTTAACCAAGGCCTGGTCACTGAATGGTTCACCAACTAGTTAACCAAGGCCTGGTCACTGAATGGTTCACCAACTAGTTAACCAATGCCTGGTCACTGCATTCACCAACTAGTTAACCAAGGCCTGGTCACTGCATTCACCAACTAGTTAACCAAGGCCTGGTCACTGAATGGTTCACCAACTAGTTAACCAATGCCTGGTCACTGCATTCACCAACTACTTAACCAAGGCTTGGTCACTGCATTCACCAACTAGTTAACCAAGGCCTAGTCACTGCATTCACCAACTAGTTAACCAAGGCCTGGTCACTGCATTCACCAACTAGTTAACCAAGGCCTGGTCACTGCATTCACCAACTAGTTAACCAAGGCTTGGTCACTGCATTCACCAACTAGTTAACCAAGGCCTGGTCACTGAATGGTGCACCAACTAGTTAACCAAGGCCTGGTCACTGCATTCACCAACTAGTTAACCAAGGCCTGGTCACTGCATTCACCAACTAGTTAACCAAGGCCTGGTCACTGCATTCACCAACTAGTTAACCAAGGCCTGGTCACTGCATTCACCAACTAGTTAACCAAGGCCTGGTCACTGCATTCACCAACTAGTTAACCAAGGCCTGGTCACTGAATGGTTCACCAACTAGTTAACCAAGGCCTGGTCACTGAATGGTTCACCAACTAGTTAACCAAGGCCTGGTCACTGCATTCACCAACTAGTTAACCAAGGCCTGGTCACTGCATTCACCAACTAGTTAACCAAGGCCTGGTCACTGCATTCACCAACTAGTTAACCAAGGCCTGGTCACTGCATTCACCAACTAGTTAACCAAGGCCGGGTCACTGAATGGTTCACCAACTAGTTAACCAAGGCCTGGTCACTGCATTCACCAACTAGTTAACCAAGGCCTGGTCACTGCATTCACCAACTAGTTAACCAAGGCCTGGTCACTGCATTCACCAACTAGTTAACCAAGGCCTGGTCACTGCATTCACCAACTAGTTAACCAAGGCCTGGTCACTGCATTCACCAACTAGTTAACCAAGGCCTGGTCACTGAATGGTTCACCAACTAGTTAACCAAGGCCTGGTCACTGCATTCACCAACTAGTTAACCACGGCCTGGTCACTGCATTCACCAACTAGTTAACCAAGGCCTGGTCACTGCATTCACCAACTAGTTAACCAAGGCCTGGTCACTGCATTCACCAACTAGTTAACCAAGGCCTGGTCACTGCATTCACCAACTAGTTAACCAAGGCCTGTTCACTGCATTCACCAACTAGTTAACCAAGGCCTGGTCACTGAATGGTTCACCAACTAGTTAACCAAGGCCTGGTCACTGCATTCACCAACTAGTTAACCAAGGCCTGGTCACTGCATTCACCAACTAGTTAACCAAGGCCTGGTCACTGCATTCACCAACTAGTTAACCAAGGCCTGGTTACTGCATTCACCAACTAGTTAACCAAGGCCTGGTCACTGCATTCACCAACTAGTTAACCAAGGCTTGGTCACTGCATTCTCCAACTAGTTAACCAAGGCCTGGTCACTGAATGGTTCACCAACTAGTTAACCAAGGCCTGGTCACTGCATTCACCAACTAGTTAACCAAGGCCTGGTCACTGCATTCACCAACTAGTTAACCAAGGCCTGGTCACTGCATTCACCAACTAGTTAACCAAGGCCTGGTCACTGAATGGTTCACCAACTAGTTAACCAAGGCCTGGTCACTGAATGGTTCACCAACTAGTTAACCAAGGCCTGGTCACTGCATTCACCAACTAGTTAACCAAGGCCTGGTCACTGCATTCACCAACTAGTTACCAAGGCCTGGTCACTGCATTCACCAACTAGTTAACCAAGGCCTGGTTACTGCATTCACCAACTAGTTAACCAAGGCCTGGTCACTGCATTCACCAACTAGTTAACCAAGGCTTGGTCACTGCATTCTCCAACTAGTTAACCAAGGCCTGGTCACTGCATGGTTCACCAACTAGTTAACCAAGGCCTGGTCACTGCATTCACCAACTAGTTAACCAAGGCCTGGTCACTGCATTCACCAACTAGTTAACCAAGGCCTGGTCACTGCATTCACCAACTAGTTAACCAAGGCCTGGTCACTGCATTCACCAACTAGTTAACCAAGGCCTGGTCACTGAATGGTTCACCAACTAGTTAACCAAGGCCTGGTCACTGCATTCACCAACTAGTTAACCACGGCCTGGTCACTGCATTCACCAACTAGTTAACCAAGGCCTGGTCACTGCATTCACCAACTAGTTAACCAAGGCCTGGTCACTGCATTCACCAACTAGTTAACCAAGGCCTGGTCACTGCATTCACCAACTAGTTAACCAAGGCCTGGTCACTGCATTCACCAACTAGTTAACCAAGGCCTGGTCACTGCATTCACCAACTAGTTAACCAAGGCCTGGTCACTGCATTCACCAACTAGTTAACCAAGGCTTGGTCACTGCATTCACCAACTAGTTAACCAAGGCCTGTTCACTGCATTCTCCAACTAGTTAACCAAGGCCTGGTCACTGCATTCACCAACTAGTTAACCAAGGCCTGGTCACTGCATTCACCAACTAGTTAACCAAGGCCTGGTCACTGCATTCACCAACTAGTTAACCAAGGCCTGGTCACTGCATTCACCAACTAGTTAACCAAGGCCTGGTCACTGAATGATTCACCAACTAGTTAACCAAGGCCTGGTCACTGCATTCACCAACTAGTTAACCAAGGCCTGGTCACTGAATGGTTCACCAACTAGTTAACCAAGGCCTGGTCACTGAATGGTTCACCAACTAGTTAACCAAGGCCTGGTCACTGAATGGTTCACCAACTAGTTAACCAAGGCCTGGTCACTGCATTCACCAACTAGTTAACCAAGGCTTGGTCACTGCATTCACCAACTAGTTAACCAAGGCCTGGTCACTGCATTCACCAACTAGTTAACCAAGGCCTGGTCACTGCATTCACCAACTAGTTAACCAAGGCCTGGTCACTGCATTCACCAACTAGTTAACCAAGGTCTGGTCACTGAATGGTTCACCAACTAGTTAACCAAGGCCTGGTCACTGAATGGTTCACCAACTAGTTAACCAAGGCCTGGTCACTGCATTCACCAACTAGTTAACCAAGGCCTGGTCACTGCATTCACCAACTAGTTAACCAAGGCCTGGTCACTGCATTCACCAACTAGTTAACCAAGGCCTGGTCACTGCATTCACCAACTAGTTAACCAAGGCCTGGTCACTGCATTCACCAACTAGTTAACCACGGCCTGGTCACTGAATGGTTCACCAACTAGTTAACCAAGGCCTGGTCACTGAATGGTTCACCAACTAGTTAACCAAGGCCTGGTCACTGCATTCACCAACTAGTTAACCAAGGCCTGGTCACTGAATGGTTCACCAACTAGTTAACCAAGGCCTGGTCACTGAATGGTTCACCAACTAGTTAACCAAGGCCTGGTCACTGCATTCACCAACTAGTTAACCAAGGCCTGGTCACTGAATGGTTCACCAACTAGTTAACCAAGGCCTGGTCACTGCATTCACCAACTAGTTAACCAAGGCCTGGTCACTGAATGGTTCACCACCTAGTTAACCAAGGCCTGGTCACTGCATTCACCAACTAGTTAACCAAGGCCTGGTCACTGAATGGTTCACCAACTAGTTAACCAAGGCCTGGTCACTGCATTCACCAACTAGTTAACCAAGGCCTGGTCACTGAATGGTTCACCAACTAGTTAACCAAGGCCTGGTCACTGAATGGTTCACCAACTAGTTAACCACGGCCTGGTCACTGCATTCACCAACTAGTTAACCAAGGCCTGGTCACTGCATTCACCAACTAGTTAACCAAGGCCTGGTTACTGCATTCACCAACTAGTTAACCAAGGCCTGGTCACTGCATTCACCAACTAGTTAACCAAGGCCTGGTCACTGCATTCACCAACTAGTTAACCAAGGCCTGTTCACTGCATTCACCAACTAGTTAACCAAGGCCTGGTCACTGCATTCACCAACTAGTTAACCAAGGCCTGGTCACTGCATTCACCAACTAGTTAACCAAGGCCTGGTCACTGCATTCACCAACTAGTTAACCAAGGCCTGGTCACTGCATTCACCAACTAGTTAACCAAGGCCTGGTCACTGAATGGTTCACCAACTAGTTAACCAAGGCCTGGTCACTGAATGGTTCACCAACTAGTTAACCAAGGCCTGGTCACTGCATTCACCAACTAGTTAACCAAGGCCTGGTCACTGCATTCACCAACTAGTTAACCAAGGCCTGGTCACTGCATTCACCAACTAGTTAACCAAGGCCTGGTTACTGCATTCACCAACTAGTTAACCAAGGCCTGGTCACTGCATTCACCAACTAGTTAACCAAGGCCTGGTCACTGCATTCACCAACTAGTTAACCAAGGCCTGGTCACTGCATTCACCAACTAGTTAACCAAGGCCTGGTCACTGCATTCACCAACTAGTTAACCAAGGCCTGGTCACTGCATTCACCAACTAGTTAACCAAGGCCTGGTCACTGCATTCACCAACTAGTTAACCAAGACCTGGTCACTGCATTCACCAACTAGTTAACCAAGGCTTGGTCACTGCATTCTCCAACTAGTTAACCAAGACCTGGTCACTGCATTCACCAACTAGTTAACCAAGGCTTGGTCACTGCATTCACCAACTAGTTAACCAAGACCTGGTCACTGCATTCACCAACTAGTTAACCAAGGCCTGGTCACTGCATTCACCAACTAGTTAACCAAGACCTGGTCACTGCATTCTCCAACTAGTTAACCAAGGCCTGGTCACTGCATTCACCAACTAGTTAACCAAGGCTTGGTCACTGCATTCACCAACTAGTTAACCAAGGCCTGGTCACTGCATTCACCAACTAGTTAACCAAGGCCTGGTCACTGAATGGTTCACCAACTAGTTAACCAAGGCCTGGTCACTGAATGGTTCACCAACTAGTTAACCCATTTAGACCTGAGGACGATTCTACAAATGTCTTCTAAATCCTGACAGTTTTCAGAAAAACCCTCATGTTTCTGTATCAGTGGTTCTCAACCTTTTTCATGTCAAGGACCCCCAGAATTATCTGTATTTGGCCGCCGACCCCCATCTGAAAATATGTTGTTCCAGGGACACCGCCCAGAAGCAAAGATATGAGTTAAAAACGTTCGTTCTGAAAGAATATATATACAAAGATTTGCGCCAAATTTTCACTATTTAAAAAAAATCTTGTCGCACTACGACCTTGTAGGTCTGCTATTAGACCTTGTAGGTATTAGACCTTGTATTAGACCTTGTAGGTCTGCTATTAGACCTTGTAGGTCTGCTATTAGACCTTGTAGGTCTGCTAGACCTTGTAGGTCTGCTATTTGACCTTGTAGGTATTAGACCTTGTATTAGACCTTGTAGGTCTGCTATTAGACCTTGTAGGTATTAGACCTTGTAGGTATTAGACCTTGTATTAGACCTTGTAGGTCTGCTATTAGACCTTGTAGGTCTGCTATTATACCTTGTAGGTCTGCTATTAGACCTTGTAGGTCTGCTATTAGACCTTGTAGGTATTAGACCTTGTAGGTCTGCTATTAGACCTTGTAGGTCTGCTATTAGACCTTGTAGGTCTGCTATTAGACCTTGTAGGTCTGCTATTAGACCTTGTATTAGACCTTGTAGGTCTGCTATTAGACCTTGTAGGTCTGCTATTAGACCTTGTAGGTCTGCTATTAGACCTTGTATTAGACCTTGTAGGTCTGCTATTAGACCTTGTAGGTCTGCTATTAGACCTTGTATTAGACCTTGTAGGTCTGCTATTAGACCTTGTAGGTCTGCTATTAGACCTTGTATTAGACCTTGTAGGTCTGCTATTAGACCTTGTATTAGACCTTGTATTAGACCTTGTAGGTCTGCTGTTAGTCCTTGTATTAGACCTTGTATTAGACCTTGTAGGTCTGCTATTAGACCTTGTAGGTATTAGACCTTGTAGGTCTGCTATTAGACCTTGTAGGTATTAGACCTTGTAGGTCTGCTATTAGACCTTGTAGGTATTAGACCTTGTAGGTCTGCTAGACCTTGTAGGTCTGCTATTAGACCTTGTAGGTATTAGACCTTGTATTAGACCTTGTAGGTCTGCTATTAGACCTTGTAGGTCTGCTATTAGACCTTGTAGGTATTAGACCTTGTAGGTCTGCTATTAGACCTTGTAGGTCTGCTATTAGACCTTGTAGGTCTGCTATTAGACCTTGTAGGTCTGCTATTAGACCTTGTATTAGACCTTGTATTAGACCTTGTAGGTCTGCTATTAGACCTTGTATTAGACCTTGTAGGTCTGCTATTAGACCTTGTATTAGACCTTGTAGGTCTGCCTCCAGCACATCCTGTCGGGCTGCAGGACAGCGCTGTCCCAAGGCCGCTACGGATGGCGACACGACCAAGTTCTGAAAAAGCTGGCAGAGGTGTCAGAGTCATGCAGAAAGGAAGCAAACAGCAGACCTTCCGCTCCAGGCAGACATCCCATCCAGTTTGCGAGGGCTGGAGAGGGTGTCAAACCCTCCCGCCAGAGAGATACTGCAAGACTCCTCTCACCGGGAAATGAGTGGACCATGAGGGTCGACCTGGGGAAGCAGCTCCAGTTCCCCAGGGAGATCGTGGAAACATCGCTGCGGCCAGACCTAGTCATGTGGTCAGAGGCTTGCAAGACAGTCCTTCTGGTCGAACTCACCGTCCCATGGGAGGGAGGTTTGGAGGCTGCTTATGAGCGGAAGCGAGCCAAGTACTCAGACCTGGCGGCAGAGTGCAGGGAGGCTGGCTGGAAAGCTGTTATCTGTCCTGTGGAAGTGGGGTGTAGGGGCTTCGTAGGTTCCTCAACTGCTCGCCTACTCCGCGACATGGGATGCACAGGAGCGGGGCATCGGAAAGCCATGAAAGAGCTGGCTGAGGAGGCGGAGAAAGGCAGCTTCTGGCTGTGGCTAAGGAGGAAGCATAGGAGTTGGGGGACAAACACCTAGGGCATCAGCAGGGGGTGGCAGGGAGAGATGCCTGCCACCGCTCCGCCACCATGAGACGTACTGGGGTTAAAGGAGCGAAACGTTGATGAATGGTGGTCCCCAGCTGATGACCCGTTTAGGCCCACAGAGGTGTTCAGTGAGGTGTCACAGCACACCTGTTCAAAAGGCACTGGAGGAGGTGCGTCAGGCAGAAATGCCCAGCAGGAATACCAACACCTGTATCTGATATGTTATTTTTCTGTGTGTGTAAACTAGACTAACACGTGTTTAACATTAGTAATTACACATTACAGGTGTAAAGATGATCTACACAGAATGTACAGTAATGTACAGTAATGTACGTCATATGGAGAATATTGATGGAACTACAGACATAGTCTGTAGAGAGACAGGTGTGTTGATTGTTATACCTGTGTGATGTGTGCAAATACTAACTAAACTAAACTGAACTATGGGACACTTGGCACAATTCTAATGTTTTATATTTGATTACAAATGTGCTGCAATAAATATATTTTTGTAATAACATTTAAGGACCAATACTTTTACAAATATGTGGCAAAAGAATAATATATTTTTGTAATAGCATTTAAGGACCAATATAATTAATACTATTTTTACAAATGCTACTAAACCTGCTAGTCACTAGCCAGTCATTACAAGATGTTGAATGTATAGCTCTATAGCTCTGATAATGATGGACCTGCATGTTAACATCATGTTAACATCAGGTAACATTAACATAATGATGGACCTGCATGTTAACATCAGGTAACATCATGTTAACATCAGGTAACATTAACATAATGATGGACCTGCATGTTAACATCAGGTAACATCATGTTAACATCAGGTAACATTAACATAATGATGGACCTGCATGTTAACATCAGGTAACATTAACATAATGATGGACCTGCATGTTAACATCAGGTAACATTTTCCAAAGAATACATTCATTCGTTATTTTATACAGTACATTTAAGGGGGGAAAATGCCAATGTAATGTTGACCATGAAGTATCTGTCCAGAATGTAATGCTGACCATGGAGTATCTGTCCAGAATGTAATGCTGACCATGAAGTATCTGTCCAGAATGTAATGCTGACCATGGAGTATCTGTCCAGAATGTAATGCTGACCATGAAGTATCTGTCCAGAATGTAATGCTGACCATGAAGTATCTGTCCAGAATTTGAACTGAATGTCAATAAATCTTTATGTCCCATACTTGTGTCTTTTACCGTTAATATATTGATGTGGGATGAAGATTTTACCATGACATGTACAACTATAAGTGTTCCCTCTGTTCCCTCTTGTATTCTCTCAGAATAGCGACGTGGAGAATAGAATAGGCCTCCATGTTAATTGGATGATTTTTCAACACAAAATACACCCATAGTAGAGTTCAGTAGAGCAGTGTTTCCCAACCTTTTTTGTCCCAGGGCACACTTTTCATAGCCTAAATATCTCGGGGCACACCTAGATATACGGGGGGTGTGCATGTGTGTGTGTATATATATATATATATATATATATATATATATATATATATATATATATATATATATATATAAACATATATAGTAAAACGTCTTTGATACCAAACACATTATACTTTTGACAGAGTAAAACGTCTTTGAACCCAATATACTTTTAAAAACACACATGATAGCACTCATCAAATAACTCAATAAACAAAATATAGCACACACATGTTCAATTTGTCAATGCAAAGTAAATACTTCTAAATAAAAAAAATATTTTGCCACAATACAATGGTCTTAAACATGAGCAACCACTCAGTTCACACGGGTGTGATTTTTGTTTTACATTTTGGGGAAAGAATTGCTCTTTGCTGTGAAATGCCACCGAATTTAAGGATTAATCCTTTTCCTTGTCTTTATTATGGGCCAACTTGTGAAAGCTACATGCTTTTATTGAGAAGGGTCTCAGTTCTTACAGCCTGCAAGCTCACAGCCTCTCAGGCTGTGAGCTTGCAGGCTGTGGCTGTGAGTCACAGCCACAGCCTACAAGCTCACAGCCTCACAGCCACAGCCTACAAGCTCACAGCGCGTTGCATCCACAACGCGTTGTGAGCTTGTAGATCAACTATTTTCAGCATGGAACACGTGTACGACGAAGAATAAATCAGGCATAATTGTGCTTCTGTGGAGGGAGGGAGATATATATTATTGTTGGCCGAACGAGGCGATCATGTATGGACAGTTGGACACATACGACATACCTCATCGACGCAAAAATAACAAGCAATTGGAATCTATTTTCCGTGGCACATTGTAAACAAGTTTACTTTACCTCCTCAGTGTTTGGGTCGGGACATGTAGGACTGTATGTGTCTGCTGTCTGCGTGCATATGCGCGCTGCGCGCTCCAGTGAAATTGTGCGGATTGAGAAAGATTAGTTAATTTGTGTTGGATAAGGGCTTATTGGTGGGTTTTCCGCTAGATATTAATAAGGAGTGATTAGGGTGTGTTTTAGCGGGGGTTTCGCCTGGAAGGCTCACTCACTTTTGAACGAAGTTGAACGTGAGAAAGTGACGTTCACACACGCCAGAAATGAACACGTTCACAATGACGTTCATCAGGCAGAAATACAGTACATTCAGTTCACGTTCAGCCGAAATAGGAACGCGTTCGTGAACTATCGTTCTTTGAACGCGTTCCGGTTCATCACTGCCCATTTATACAGTAAAGTTGCCAGGCGAGTACAGGTGATTAACATTCCTATGGCCGATGGTCGTTAGAGTCTATTGTTCTGTTGTTGTTGTTGTTGTTGTCGCACGAATCCTGCAGCTCAGTAGCTATTGCTTTCGGGGGAGGGTTAGCGTTATTTTCGGTCAAATCAGGCGGCACACCTGGACACATCAAACGGCACAGTAAAGTGCCGCGGCACACAGGTTGGGAAACACTGCAGTAGAGTACCCAGGCTTTTTGGACGATATTTAAAAATAAATGTAAAAAAGAATTGTGTTTATGGGTTGTTTGGTACGCTATATGGAAATGATTCCGTTATACCAGAAGGTTATTTATGATTATGAAATGAAATCCAGCATACAGTACATTAAGGGTTAGATCCAGCATACAGTACATTAAGGGTTAGATCCAGCATACAGTACATTAAGGGTTAAAGGGGGTGATAGTAGGTGTTACTGTAAATGTGCTCTGAAATTAATAACAGTTTAACACGAATCAAACATCGATGTTTTAGTTCTGTATCTGTTGTGTCACCTAAACCCTGCCCTGTGGAACTCCAGGCTACATGGGCTACAGGTCAGAGGTCAAAAGGTCACCGTGCCCTGCCCTGTGGAACTCCAGGCTACATGGGCTACAGGTCAGAGGTCAAAAGGTCACCATGGACACTATAACTAAACCCTGCGGTCCCCGAGACTACATGGGCTGTCTGTCTGCATCACCCCCCCCCCCCCCCCCCCTTCTCCTCTGCATTTCATGTAGACACACACAGTACACCCATCATGCAGGAATGTTCCAGGCAGATAGGAGTCATAGAAAATGGCTATTAAAAAGATACTTAAAGTTGAATTCCCGTGACCTAGCTTTGTTCTCGGTCGATTCCTGTTATTATAAATATCTTCTGTGTTGACAGCGTCAGGGCTCAGTAAGTACGTTTGGTCTTGCAGGACCTGGAACATGTGATACCACAAACCACCTTATACAACAGGACCTGGAACATGTGATACCACAAACCACCTTATACAACAGGACCTGGAACATGTGATACCACAAACCACCTTATACAACAGGACCTGGAACATGTGATACCACAAACCACCTTATACAACAGGACCTGGAACATGTGATACCACAAACCACCTTATACAACAGGACCTGGAACATGTGATACCACAAACCACCACATAACGCTGTTATACAACAGCAACTATATTACAAAGATCTTCTGTATGTGGCATAACTATAGTGATTGTTACTGAGTGTGGAATAACATGTTCGTACTGTTGTGCTGCAACCTTGAATGTGTCACTTAGAGGAGTTCATCAATAACATGTTCGTACTGTGTGCTGCAACCTTGAATGTGTCACAGAAGTTGACACATTCAAGACAGAAGTTCTCATAATCGGTTCTAGTGAGCAGAAAGAATCGATAAAAAGCAGACTTGGCAACCTGACTGTAGAAAGTAACAGTACAGTAAAGAACTTGGGGATCACTATTGATTCTGAACTGAATTTTAATTCACACATTAATCATGTTACCAAGATTGCCTTTTTTCATCTTAGAAATATTGCACGAATCAGAGCCTATTTGTCACTGGACGATGCAAAAACGCTAATCCACGCCTTTGTTTTTTCTCGGCTTGATTACTGCAATGCACTTTTTTCTGGATTGCCTAAGAAATCAACTGACAGATTACAACTTGTCCAAAATGCAGCAGCCAGAGTCTTAACTAGAACTAAGATGAGAGAACATATTACTCCAGTCTTGGCCTCATTGCACTGGCTTCCGGTTGTTTTTAGGATTGATTTTAAAATTCTTTTACTTGTTTATAAAGCTCTCAATGGTCTCGCACCTTCCTACCTACATGACTGCCTGCCGAAATATGTCCCAAACCGCCCCCTAAGGTCTTCCACTGCTGGCCTGCTCGCTTTGCCTAAAAAAATGGCAACTAAAAAATACGGGGAAGCAGCTTTTTGCTTCTACGGGCCGACGGCGTGGAACAAACTCCCACTGTACCTTCGACAGGCAGCCTCTGTAGACATTTTTAAAGCTCAGCTCAAGACCCACTTTTACACCCTTGCTTTTAATTGATTTATCTGTCTTTTTAAAAAAATGTTATTCATGTCCTCACTGTATTGTTTATGCCCTGCTTTTCTTTTCTTTTTTGTGTAAAGCACTTTGAGCTGCATTTCATGTCATGAAAGGTGCTATACAAATAAAGTTTTATTATTCTGGGTGCCTGCCATGCAATGGCAGAAACACAGGTTGAAATCTAAAACGCATACTTAACTAGAAACAAATTTCAGGAAATTTGACTGGGTGCCTGCAGCTCGCCAAGTCTGTGCAGCATTTGAGCCACGGACCACCATTTGATGACATTTAGCCTCTCAGACCCTGTAAGGGTCCATTTGGTTGACGTTCAATGGGGTATTTTGTCTAAGTTTATTGCACATTACGTTGCCACCAACATTCTAATGCTAACATGCTAATGCTAACATGCTAATGCTAACATGCTAATGCGAACATGCTAACATGCTAATGCTAACATGCTAATGCGAACATGCTAACATGCTAATGCTAACATGCTAATATGCTAATGCTAACATGCTAATGCTAACATGCTAACATGCTAATGCTAACATGCTAATGCTAACATGCTAATATGTTAATGCTAACATGCTAATGCTAACATGCTAACATGCTAATGCTAACATGCTAATGCTAACATGCTAATGCTAATGCTAACATGCTAATGCTAACATGCTAATGCTAACATGCTAATGCTAACATGCTAATGCTAACATGCTAATGCTAACATGCTAATGCTAACATGCTAACATGCTAATGCTAACATGCTAATGCTAACATGCTAATGCTAACATGCTAACATGCTAATGCTAACATGCTAATGCTAACATGCTAATGCTAACATGCTAACATGCTAATGCTAACATGCTAACATGCTAATGCTAACATGCTAATGCTAACATGCTAAGGGGTCCATTTGGTTTCGCTCAGGGGGGCGGCCCGGTTCTGGCGAGCCGCCCCGCGTCCGAAACGGTTGAGAAATGACATAGTTACGTGTTTCCCCGAATTTCTCTATTGACTTTCAATGTGTGTGTGTGCGTGCACATGTGTGCATGTGCGTGCATGTGCGTGTGTGCGCGCGTGTGTGAGAGTTGGTCAGGTGACCTTGAATCATTAACAAAGTATCATTTTCACCTGGGCTAGTCTATGCAATGCAAACAGTATTGAAAGGTAAAAGCACACTGACTCTCTATGAGAGAGCGTATGTCCGAACAAATTGCTCTATCGCAAAAAGTAAAAGTCGAATGCGATTTTTGTTTTCACCGTGAGTGACCCGAGGCATTGAGGTACGCCGTGTGCGATCGTGGTATTGGTACGATAAAAAACGTGGTTATAAGAGCGAGTTAAGAATTGTGCTTGTGATGAAAAAATTGCTGACTCATTCAGGTATTTAACATGGAGTTTATGACACATTATGATGGTACACCTGTCGCTTTCAGGGCTGTAGTTCACGTACTGTATGTATCTGGGCTATGGTTGTGACATTGGGTGAAAGAGGACGAGTGTGGCTACAAAATTACCGAAACCCATGCGTGTAAAGTGAATATTTTGGCCTTGAGGACGATTTGTTCGGAGAATTTCGGTATAGTCTTCACATTGGCTTCTCACTCTGATCCGCTCTCTCTCTGGGCGTGCGACACTCTGAGTCGAGAATATTGCTCAGACCACACACACTTTGAACTGCGATAGCGGGCAAACCGTGCAACGTAATCGAATTCCGTCTGAACCACCACAAAGTCGATGGCCTCGTGTGATGTTTGACGTTTAAATCGTGTTTCTACGTACCAGTATGCCAGAGCAATGTGGCTCCAAAGTAACGTGTCGTTTTCTGTTTTTACCCGCGTTTCCCCATCGACTTTGAATGGGGCATTTTTCGCGTCGTTTATTGCGAATTACGTTGGCACGGTAACACGAATCGGAAAGAAAAGCACAAGCACACCATTCCCGGCCGAGCCGCACGTTTTGATGTATATATTGCGGGGCTTTGGCAAACCGTGCGGCCGGCCGTAGACGTCGAAGTTTCGCGTATTGATGATGATAATAATTAAGTATGCGTTTTAGATTTCAACCTGTGTTTCTGCCATTGCATGGCAGGCACCCAGAATTAAGTATGCGTTTTAGATTTCAACCTGTGTTTCTGCCATTGCATGGCAGGCACCCAGAACTAGAAACAAATTTCAGGAAATTTGACTGGGTGCCTGCAGCTCGCCAAGTCTGTGCAGCATTTGAGCCACGGACCACCATTTGATGACATTTAGCCTCTCAGACCCTGTAAGGGTTCATTTGGTTGACTTTCAATGGGGTATTTTGTCTAAGTTTATTGCACATTACGTTGCCACCAACATTCTAATGCTAACATGCTAACATGCTAATACTAACATGCTAATGCTAACATGCTAATGTTAACATGCTAACATGCTAAAATGCTAATGCTAACATGCTAATGCTAATATGCTAATGCTAACATGCTAACATGCTAATGCTAACATGCTAATGCTAACATGCTAATGCTAACATGCTAACATGCTAATGCTAACATGCTAATGCTAACATGCTAACATGCTAATGCTAACATGCTAATGCTAACATGCTAATATGCTAATATGCTAATGCTAACATGCTAATGCTAACATGCTAACATGCTAATGCTAACATGCTAATGCTAACATGCTAACATGCTAATGCTAACATGCTAACATGCTAATGCTAACATGCTAATGCTAACATGCTAACATGCTAATGCTAACATGCTAACATGCTAATGCTAACATGCTAATGCTAATGCTAACATGCTAATGCTAACATGCTAATGCTAACATGCTAATGCTAACATGCTAATGCTAACATGCTAATGCTAACATGCTAATGCTAACATGCTAACATGCTAATGCTAACATGCTAATGCTAACATGCTAATGCTAACATGCTAACATGCTAATGCTAACATGCTAATGCTAACATGCTAATGCTAACATGCTAACATGCTAATGCTAACATGCTAACATGCTAATGCTAACATGCTAATGCTAACATGCTAAGGGGTCCATTTGGTTTCGCTCAGGGGGGCGGCCCGGTTCTGGCGAGCCGCCCCGCGTCCGAAACGGTTGAGAAATGACATAGTTACGTGTTTCCCCGAATTTCTCTATTGACTTTCAATGTGTGTGTGTGCGTGCACATGTGTGCATGTGCGTGCATGTGCGTGTGTGCGCGCGTGTGTGAGAGTTGGTCAGGTGACCTTGAATCATTAACAAAGTATCATTTTCACCTGGGCTAGTCTATGCAATGCAAACAGTATTGAAAGGTAAAAGCACACTGACTCTCTATGAGAGAGCGTATGTCCGAACAAATTGCTCTATCGCAAAAAGTAAAAGTCGAATGCGATTTTTGTTTTCACCGTGAGTGACCCGAGGCATTGAGGTACGCCGTGTGCGATCGTGGTATTGGTACGATAAAAAACGTGGTTATAAGAGCGAGTTAAGAATTGTGCTTGTGATGAAAAAATTGCTGACTCATTCAGGTATTTAACATGGAGTTTATGACACATTATGATGGTACACCTGTCGCTTTCAGGGCTGTAGTTCACGTACTGTATGTATCTGGGCTATGGTTGTGACATTGGGTGAAAGAGGACGAGTGTGGCTACAAAATTACCGAAACCCATGCGTGTAAAGTGAATATTTTGGCCTTGAGGACGATTTGTTCGGAGAATTTCGGTATAGTCTTCACATTGGCTTCTCACTCTGATCCGCTCTCTCTCTGGGCGTGCGACACTCTGAGTCGAGAATATTGCTCAGACCACACACACTTTGAACTGCGATAGCGGGCAAACCGTGCAACGTAATCGAATTCCGTCTGAACCACCACAAAGTCGATGGCCTCGTGTGATGTTTGACGTTTAAATCGTGTTTCTACGTACCAGTATGCCAGAGCAATGTGGCTCCAAAGTAACGTGTCGTTTTCTGTTTTTACCCGCGTTTCCCCATCGACTTTGAATGGGGCATTTTTCGCGTCGTTTATTGCGAATTACGTTGGCACGGTAACACGAATCGGAAAGAAAAGCACAAGCACACCATTCCCGGCCGAGCCGCACGTTTTGATGTATATATTGCGGGGCTTTGGCAAACCGTGCGGCCGGCCGTAGACGTCGAAGTTTCGCGTATTGATGATGATAATAATTAAGTATGCGTTTTAGATTTCAACCTGTGTTTCTGCCATTGCATGGCAGGCACCCAGAATTAAGTATGCGTTTTAGATTTCAACCTGTGTTTCTGCCATTGCATGGCAGGCACCCAGAACTAGAAACAAATTTCAGGAAATTTGACTGGGTGCCTGCAGCTCGCCAAGTCTGTGCAGCATTTGAGCCACGGACCACCATTTGATGACATTTAGCCTCTCAGACCCTGTAAGGGTTCATTTGGTTGACTTTCAATGGGGTATTTTGTCTAAGTTTATTGCACATTACGTTGCCACCAACATTCTAATGCTAACATGCTAACATGCTAATACTAACATGCTAATGCTAACATGCTAATGTTAACATGCTAACATGCTAAAATGCTAATGCTAACATGCTAATGCTAATATGCTAATGCTAACATGCTAACATGCTAATGCTAACATGCTAATGCTAACATGCTAATGCTAACATGCTAACATGCTAATGCTAACATGCTAATGCTAACATGCTAACATGCTAATGCTAACATGCTAATGCTAACATGCTAATATGCTAATATGCTAATGCTAACATGCTAATGCTAACATGCTAACATGCTAATGCTAACATGCTAATGCTAACATGCTAACATGCTAATGCTAACATGCTAACATGCTAATGCTAACATGCTAATGCTAACATGCTAACATGCTAATGCTAACATGCTAACATGCTAATGCTAACATGCTAACATGCTAACATGCTAATGTTAACATGCTAACATGCTAATGCTAACATGCTAATGCTAACATGCTAATATGCTAATGCTAACATGCTAATGCTAACATGCTAACATGCTAATGCTAACATGCTAACATGCTAACATGCTAATGTTAACATGCTAACATGCTAATGCTAACATGCTAATGCTAACATGCTAACATGCTAATGCTAACATGCTAACATGCTAACATGCTAATGCTAACATGCTAACATGCTAATGCTAACATGCTAATGCTAACATGCTAATGCTAACATGCTAAGGGGTCCATTTGGTTTCGCTCAGGGGGGCGGCCCGGTTCTGGCGAGCCGCCCCGCGTCCGAAACGGTTGAGAAATGACAGAGTTACGTGTTTCCCCGAATTTCTCTATTGACTTTCAATGTGTGTGTGTGCGTGCAAATGTGTGCATGTGCGTGCATGTGCGTGTGTGCGCGCGTGTGTGAGAGTTGGTCAGGTGACCTTGAATCATTAACAAAGTATCATTTTCACCTGGGCTAGTCTATGCAATGCAAACAGTATTGAAAGGTAAAGCACACTGACTCTCTATGAGAGATCGTATGTCCGAACAAATTGCTCTATCGCAAAAAGTAAAAGTCGAATGCGATTTTTGTTTTCCCCGTGAGTGACCCGAGGCATTGAGGTACGCCGTGTGCGATCGTGGTATTGGTACGATAAAAAACGTGGTTATAAGTGCGAGTTAAGAATTGTGCTTGTGATGAAAAAATTGCTGACTCATTCAGGTATTTAACATGGAGTTTATGACACAGTATGATGGTACACCTGTCGCTTTCAGGGCTGTAGTTCACGTACTGTATGTATCTGGGCTATGGTTGTGACATTGGGTGAAAGAGGACGAGTGTGGCTACAAAATTACCGAAACCCATGCGTGTAAAGTGAATATTTTGGCCGTGAGGACAATTTGTTCGGAGAATTTCGGTACAGTCTTCACATTGGCTTCTCACTCTAACCAGCTCTCTCTCTGGGCGTGCGACACTCTGAGTCGAGATTATTGCTCAGACCACACACACTTTGAACTGCGATAGCGGGCAAACCGTGCAACGTATTCGAATTCCGTCTGAACCACCACAAAGTCGATGGCCTCGTGTGCTGTTTGACGTTTAAATCGTGTTTCTACGTAACAGTATGCCAGAGCAATGTGGCTCCAAAGTAACGTGTCGTTTTCTGTTTTTACCCGCGTCTCCCCATCGACTTTGAATGGGGCATTTTTCGCGTCGTTTATTGCGAATTACGTGGGCACGGTAACGCGAATCGGAAAGAAAAGCACAAGCACACCATTCCCGGCCGAGCCGCACGTTTTGATGTATATATTGCGGGGCTTTGGTAAACCGTGCGGCCGGCCATAGACGTCGAAGTTTCGCGTATTGGTGATTATTATTCTGGGTGCCTGCCATGCAATGGCAGAAACACAGGTTGAAATCTAAAACGCATACTTAACTAGAAACAAATTTCAGGAAATTTGACTGGGTGCCTACAGCTCGCCAAGTCTGTGCAGCATTTGAGCCACGGACCACCATTTTATGACATTTAGCCTCTCAGACCCTGTAAGGGTCCATTTGGTTGACTTTCAATGGGGTATTTTGTCTAAGTTTATTGCACATTACGTTGCCACCAACATTCTAATGCTAACATGCTAACATGCTAATACTAACATGCTAATGCTAACATGCTAATGCTAACATGCTAACATGCTAAAATGCTAATGCTATCATGCTAATGCTAATATGCTAATGCTAACATGCTAATATGCTAATGCTAACATGCTAACATGCTAATGCTAACATGCTAATGCTAACATGCTAATGCTAACATGCTAACATGATAATGCTAACATGCTAATGCTAACATGCTAACATGCTAATGCTAACATGCTAATGCTAACATGCTAATGCTAACATGCTAATATGCTAATGCTAACATGCTAATGCAAACATGCTAACATGCTAATGCTAACATGCTAACATGCTAACATGCTAATGCTAACATGCTAACATGCTAATGCTAACATGCTAACATGCTAATGCTAACATGCTAATGCTAACATGCTAAGGGGTCCATTTGGTTTCGCTCAGGGGGGCGGCCCGGTTCTGGCGAGCCGCCCCGCGTCCGAAACGGTTGAGAAATGACAGAGTTACGTGTTTCCCCGAATTTCTCTATTGACTTTCAATGTGTGTGTGTGCGTGCACATGTCTGCATGTGCGTGCATGTGCGTGTGTGCGCGCGTGTGTGAGAGTTGGTCAGGTGACCTTGAATCATTAACAAAGTATCATTTTCACCTGGGCTAGTCTATGCAATGCAAACAGTATTGCAAGTTAAAAGCCCACTGACTCTCTATGAGAGAACGTATGTCCGAACAAATTGCTCTATCGCAAAAAGTAAAAGTCGAATGCGATTTTTGTTTTCGGCGTGAGTGACCCGAGGCATTGAGGTACGCCGTGTGCGATCGTGGTATTGGTACGATAAAAAACGTGGTTATAAGTGCGAGTTAAGAATTGTGCTTGTGATGAAAAAATTGCTGACTCATTCAGGCATTTAACATGGAGTTTATGACACATTATGATGGTACACCTGTCGCTTTCAGGGCTGTAGTTCACGTACTGTATGTATCTGGGCTATGGTTGTGACATTGGGTGAAAGAGGACGAGTGTGGCTACAAAATTACCGAAACCCATGCGTGTAAAGTGAATATTTTGGCCGTGAGGACGATTTGTTCGGAGAATTTCGGTATAGTCTTCACATTGGCTTCTCACTCTGATCCGCTCTCTCTCTGGGCGTGCGACACTCTGAGTCGAGAATATTGCTCAGACCACACACACTTTGAACTGCGATAGCGGGCAAACCGTGCAACGGTTTCGAATTCCGTCTGAACCACCACAAAGTCGATGGCCTCGTGTGCTGTTTGACGTTTAAATCGTGTTTCTACGTAACAGTATGCCCGAGCAATGTGGCTCCAAAGTAACGTGTCGTTTTCTGTTTTTACCCGCGTCTCCCCATCGACTTTGAATGGGGCATTTTCGCGTCGTTTATTGCGAATTACGTCGGCACGGTAACACGAATCGGAAAGAAAAGCACAAGCACACCATTCCCGGCCGAGCCGCACGTTTTGATGTATATATTGCGGGGCTTTGGCAAACCGTGCGGCCGGCCGTAGACGTCGAAGTTTCGCGTATTGATGATAATTATTAAGTATGCGTTTTAGATTTCAACCTGTGTTTCTGCCATTGCATGGCAGGCACCCAGAACTAGAAACAAATTTCAGGAAATTTGACTGGGTGCCTGCAGCTCGCCAAGTCTGTGCAGCATTTGAGCCACGGACCACCATTTGATGACATTTAGCCTCTCAGACCCTGTAAGGGTCCATTTGGTTGACTTTCAATGGGGTATTTTGTCTAAGTTTATTGCACATTACGTTGCCACCAACATTCTAATGCTAACATGCTAACATGCTAATACTAACATGCTAATGCTAACATGCTAATGCTAACATGCTAACATGCTAAAATGCTAATGCTAACATGCTAATGCTAATATGCTAATGCTAATATGATAATATGCTAATGCTAACATGCTAATGCTAACATGCTAATGCTAACATGCTAATGCTAACATGCTAACATGCTAATGCTAACATGCTAACATGCTAATGCTAACATGCTAATGCTAACATGCTAACATGCTAACATGCTAATGCTAACATGCTAATATGCTAACATGCTAATGCTAACATGCTATTATGCTAATGCTAACATGCTAAGGCTAACATGCTAACATGCTAACATGCTAACATGCTAACATGCTAATGCTAACATGCTAATGCTAACATGCTAACATGCTAATGCTAACATGCTAATGCTAACATGCTAACATGCTAATGCTAACATGCTAAGGGGTCCATTTGGTTTCGCTCAGGGGGGCGGCCCGGTTCTGGCGAGCCGCCCCGCGTCCGAAACGGTTGAGAAATGACAGAGTTACGTGTTTCCCCGAATTCCTCTATTGACTTTCAATGTGTGTGTGTGCGTGCACATGTGTGCATGTGCATGCATGTGCGTGTGTGCGCGCGTGTGTGAGAGTTGGTCAGGTGACCTTGAATCATTAACAAAGTATCATTTTCACCTGGGCTAGTCTATGCAAACGCAAACAGTATTGAATGTTAAAAGCCCACTGACTGTCAATGACAGGTATGTCCGAACAAATTGCTCTATCGCAAAAAGTAAAAGTCGAATGCGATTTTTGTTCTCGCCGTGAGTGACCCGAGGCATTGAGGTACGCCGTGTGCGATCGTGGTATTGGTACGATAAAAAACGTGGTTATAAGAGCGAGTTAAGAATTGTGCTTGTGATGAAAAAATTGCTGACTCATTCAGGTATTTAACATGGAGTTTATGACACATTATGATGGTACACCTGTCGCTTTCAGGGCTGTAGTTCACGTACTGTATGTATCTGGGCTATGGTTGTGACATTGGGTGAAAGAGGACGAGTGTGGCTACAAAATTACCGAAACACATGAGTGTAAAGTGAATATGTTGGCCGTGACGACGATTTGTTCGGAGAATTTCGGTATAGTCTTCACATTGGCTTCTCACTCTGATCCGCTCTCTCTCTGGGCGTGCGACACTCTGAGTCGAGAATATTGCTCAGACCACACACACTTTGAACTGCGATAGCGGGCAAACCGTGCAACGTAATCGAATTCCGTCTGAACCACCACAAAGTCGATGGCCTCGTGTGCTGTTTGACGTTTAAATCGTGTTTCTACGTACCAGTATGCCAGAGCAATGTGGCTCCAAAGTAACGTGTCGTTTTCTGTTTTCACCCGCGTTTCCCCATCGACTTTGAATGGGGCATTTTTCGCGTCGTTTATTGCGAATTACGTGGGCACGGTAACACGAATCGGAAAGAAAAGCACAAGCACACCATTCCCGGCCGAGCCGCACGTTTTGATGTATATATTGCGGGGCTTTGGCAAACCGTGCGGCCGGCCGTAGACGTCGAAGTTTCGCGTATTGATAATAATTATTAAGTATGCGTTTTAGATTTCAACCTGTGTTTCTGCCATTGCATGGCAGGCACCCAGAACTAGAAACAAATTTCAGGAAATTTGACTGGGTGCCTACAGCTCGCCAAGTCTGTGCAGCATTTGAGCCACGGACCACCATTTGATGACATTTAGCCTCTCAGACCCTGTAAGGGTCCATTTGGTTGACTTTCAATGGGGTATTTTGTCTAAGTTTATTGCACATTACGTTGCCACCAACATTCTAATGCTAACATGCTAACATGCTAATACTAACATGCTAATGCTAACATGCTAATGCTAATATACTAACATGCTAATGTTAACATGCTAATGCTGACATGCTAATGCTAACATGCTAATGCTAACATGCTAATGCTAACATGCTAATGCTAATATGCTAACATGCTAATGCTAACATGCTAATGCTAACATGCTAACATGCTATTGCTAACATGCTAACATGCTAATGCTAACATGCTAATGCTAACATGCTAATGCTAACATGCTAATGCTAATATGCTAACATGCTAATGCTAACATGCTAATGCTAACATGCTAATGCTAACATGCTAACATGCTAATGCTAACATGATAATATGCTAATGCTAACATGCTAACATGCTAATGCTAACATGCTAACATGCTAATGCTAACATGCTAATGCTAACATGCTAAGGGGTCCATTTGGTTTCGCTCAGGGGGGCGGCCCGGTTCTGGCGAGCCGCCCGCGTCCGAAACGGTTGAGAAATGACAGAGTTACGTGTTTCCCCGAATTCCTCTATTGACTTTCAATGTGTGTGTGTGCGTGCACATGTGTGCATGTGCATGCATGTGCGTGTGTGCGCGCGTGTGTGAGAGTTGGTCAGGTGACCTTGAATCATTAACAAAGTATCATTTTCACCTGGGCTAGTCTATGCAAACGCAAACAGTATTGAATGTTAAAAGCCCACTGACTGTCAATGACAGGTATGTCCGAACAAATTGCTCTATCGCAAAAAGTAAAAGTCGAATGCGATTTTTGTTTTCCCCGTGAGTGACCCGAGGCATTGAGGTACGCCGTGTGCGATCGTGGTATTGGTACGATAAAAAACGTGGTTATAAGTGCGAGTTAAGAATTGTGCTTGTGATGAAAAAATTGCTGACTCATTCAGGCATTTAACATGGAGTTTTTGACACATTATGATGGTACACCTGTCGCTTTCAGGGCTGTAGTTCACGTACTGTATGTATCTGGGCTTTGGTTGTGACATTGGGTGAAAGAGGACGAGTGTGGCTACAAAATTACCGAAACCCATGCGTGTAAAGTGAATATTTTGGCCGTGAGGACGATTTGTTCGGAGAATTTCGGTATAGTCTTCACATTGGCTTCTCACTCTGATCCGCTCTCTCTCTGGGCGTGCGACACTCTGAGTCGAGAATATTGCTCAGACCACACACACTTTGAACTGCCATAGCGGGCAAACCGTGCAACGTATTCGAATTCCGTCTGAACCACCACAAAGTCGATGGCCTCGTGTGCTGTTTGATGTTTAAATCGTGTTTCTACGTAACAGTATGCCCGAGCAATGTGGCTCCAAAGTAACGTGTCGTTTTCTGTTTTTACCCGCGTCTCCCCATCGACTTTGAATGGGGCATTTTCGCGTCGTTTATTGCGAATTACGTCGGCACGGTAACACGAATCGGAAAGAAAAGCACAAGCACACCATTCCCGGCCGAGCCGCACGTTTTGATGTATATATTGCGGGGCTTTGGCAAACCGTGCGGCCGGCCATATACGTCGAAGTTTCGCGTATTGATGATGATAATAATTACGATTAAGTATGCGTTTTAGATTTCAACCTGTGTTTCTGCCATTGCATGGCAGGCACCCAGAATTATTATTAGAAACAAATTTCAGGAAATTTGACTGGGTGCCTGTAGCTCGCCAAGTCTGTGCAGCATTTGAGCCACGGACCACCATTTGATGACATTTAGCCTCTCAGACCCTGTAAGGGTCCATTTGGTTGACTTTCAATGGGGTATTTTGTCTAAGTTTACGTTGCCACCAACATTCTAATACTAACATGCTAATGCTAACATGTTAATGCTAAATGCTAACATGCTAAAATTCTAATGCTAACATGCTAATGCTAACATGCTAATATGCTAATATGCTAATGCTAACATGCTAACATGCTAATGCTAACATGCTAACATGCTAATGCTAACATGCTAACATGCTAATGCTAACATGCTAATGCTAACATGCTAACATGCTAATGCTAACATGCTAATGCTAACATGCTAATGCTAACATGCTAATATGCTAATGCTAACATGCTAATATGCTAACATGCTAATGCTAACATGCTAATATGCTAATGCTAACATGCTAATATGCTAACATGCTAATGCTAACATGCTAATATGCTAATGCTAACATGCTAAGGCTAACATGCTAATGCTAACATGCTAACATGCTAATGCTAACATGCTAACATGCTAATGCTAACATGCTAATGCTAACATGCTAATGCTAACATGTTAACATGTTAGTGCTAACATGTTAATGCTAACATGCTAATGCTAACATGCTAATGCTAACATGCTAATGCTAACATGCGAATGCTAACATGCTAACATGCTAATGCTAACATGCTAATATGCTAACATGCTAATGCTAACATGCTAATATGCTAATGCTAACATGCTAACATGCTAATGCTAACATGCTAATGCTAACATGCTAACATGCTAATGCTAACATGCTAACATGCTAATGCTAACATGCTAACATGCTAACATGCTAACATGCTAATGCTAACATGCTAATGCTAACATGCTAATGCTAACATGCTAACATGCTAACATGCTAATGCTAACATGCTAACATGCTAATGCTAACATGCTAACATGCTAACATGCTAATGCTAACATGCTAATACTAACATGTTAACATGTTAATGCTAACATGCTAATATACTAACATGCTAATGCTAACATGCTAATATGCTAATGCTAACATGCTAACATGCTAATGCTAACATGCTAATGCTAACATGCTAACATGCTAATGCTAACATGCTAACATGCTAATGCTAACATGCTAACATGCTAACATGCTAATGCTAACATGCTAACATGCTAATGCTAACATGCTAATGCTAACATGCTAATGCTAACATGCTAACATGCTAATGCTAACATGCTAACATGCTAATGCTAACATGCTAACATGCTAACATGCTAATGCTAACATGCTAATATGCTAACATGCTAATGCTAACATGCTAATATGCTAATGCTAACATGCTAATATGCTAATGCTAACATGCTAACATGCTAATGCTAACATGCTAACATGCTAATGCTAACATGCTAACATGCTAATGCTAACATGCTAACATGCTAACATGCTAATGCTAACATGCTAATGCTAACATGCTAATGCTAACATGCTAATGCTAACATGCTAACATGCTAATGCTAACATGCTAACATGCTAATGCTAACATGCTAACATGCTAACATGCTAACATGCTAATGCTAACATGCTAATATGCTAACATGCTAATGCTAACATGCTAATATGCTAATGCTAACATGCTAAGGCTAACATGCTAATGCTAACATGCTAACATGCTAACATGCTAACATGCTAATGCTAACATGCTAATGCTAACATGCTAATGCTAACATGCTAACATGCTAATGCTAACATGCTAACATGCTAACATGCTAATGCTAACATGCTAAGGGGTCCATTTGGTTTCGCTCAGGGGGGCGGCCCGGTTCTGGCGAGCCGCCCCGCGTCCGAAACGGTTGAGAAATGACAGAGTTACGTGTTTCCCCGAATTCCTCTATTGACTTTCAATGTGTGTGTGTGCGTGCACATGTGTGCATGTGCATGCATGTGCGTGTGTGCGCGCGTGTGTGAGAGTTGGTCAGGTGACCTTGAATCATTAACAAAGTATCATTTTCACCTGGGCTAGTCTATGCAATGCAAACAGTATTGAAAGGTAAAGCACACTGACTCTCTATGAGAGATCGTATGTCCGAACAAATTGCTCTATCGCAAAAAGTAAAAGTCGAATGCGATTTTTGTTTTCCCCGTGAGTGACCCGAGGCATTGAGGTACGCCGTGTGCGATCGTGGTATTGGTACGATAAAAAACGTGGTTATAAGTGCGAGTTAAGAATTGTGCTTGTGATGAAAAAATTGCTGACTCATTCAGGTATTTAACATGGAGTTTATGACACAGTATGATGGTACACCTGTCGCTTTCAGGGCTGTAGTTCACGTACTGTATGTATCTGGGCTATGGTTGTGACATTGGGTGAAAGAGGACGAGTGTGGCTACAAAATTACCGAAACCCATGCGTGTAAAGTGAATATTTTGGCCGTGAGGACAATTTGTTCGGAGAATTTCGGTACAGTCTTCACATTGGCTTCTCACTCTAACCAGCTCTCTCTCTGGGCGTGCGACACTCTGAGTCGAGATTATTGCTCAGACCACACACACTTTGAACTGCGATAGCGGGCAAACCGTGCAACGTATTCGAATTCCGTCTGAACCACCACAAAGTCGATGGCCTCGTGTGCTGTTTGACGTTTAAATCGTGTTTCTACGTAACAGTATGCCAGAGCAATGTGGCTCCAAAGTAACGTGTCGTTTTCTGTTTTTACCCGCGTCTCCCCATCGACTTTGAATGGGGCATTTTTCGCGTCGTTTATTGCGAATTACGTGGGCACGGTAACGCGAATCGGAAAGAAAAGCACAAGCACACCATTCCCGGCCGAGCCGCACGTTTTGATGTATATATTGCGGGGCTTTGGTAAACCGTGCGGCCGGCCATAGACGTCGAAGTTTCGCGTATTGGTGATTATTATTCTGGGTGCCTGCCATGCAATGGCAGAAACACAGGTTGAAATCTAAAACGCATACTTAACTAGAAACAAATTTCAGGAAATTTGACTGGGTGCCTGTAGCTCGCCAAGTCTGTGCAGCATTTGAGCCACGGACCACCATTTGATGACATTTAGCCTCTCAGACCCTGTAAGGGTCCATTTGGTTGACTTTCAATGGGGTATTTTGTCTAAGTTTATTGCACATTACGTTGCCACCAACATTCTAATGCTAACATGCTAACATGCTAATACTAACATGCTAATGCTAACATGCTAATGCTAACATGCTAAAATGCTAATGCTAACATGCTAATGCTAATATGCTAATGCTAACATGCTAATGCTAACATGCTAATGCTAACATGCTAACATGCTAATGCTAACATGCTAATGCTAACATGCTAACATGCTAATGCTAACATGCTAATGCTAACATGCTAACATGCTAACATGCTAATGCTAACATGCTAATGCTAACATGCTAATGCTAACATGCTAATGCTAACATGCTAACATGCTAATGCTAACATGCTAATGCTAACATGCTAATGCTAATATGCTAACATGCTAATGCTAACATGCTAATGCTAACATGCTAATGCTAACATGCTAATGCTAACATGCTAACATGCTAATGCTAACATGCTAATGCTAACATGCTAATGCTAACATGCTAACATGCTAATGCTAACATGCTAACATGCTAATGCTAACATGCTAATGCTAACATGCTAATGCTAACATGCTAACATGCTAATGCTAATGCTAACATGCTAAAATGCTAATGCTAACATGCTAATGCTAATATGCTAACATGCTAATGCTAACATGCTAATGCTAACATGCTAATGCTAACATGCTAAAATGCTAACATGCTAACATGCTAATGCTAACATGCTAATGCTAACATGCTAACATGATAATGCTAATATGCTAATGCTAACATGCTAATGCTAACATGCTAACATGCTAAAATGCTAATGCCAACATGCTAATGCTAATGCCAACATGCTAATGCTAACATGCTAATGCTAACATGCTAACATGCTAATGCTAACATGCTAATGCTAACATGCTAATGCTAACATGCTAACATGCTAATGCTAACATGCTAATGCTAACATGCTAATGCTAATATGCTAACATGCTAATGCTAACATGCTAATGCTAACATGCTAATGCTAATATGCTAATGCTAGCATGCTAACATGCTAATGCTAACATGCTAATGCTAACATGCTAACATGCTAACGCTAACATGCTAATGCTAACATGCTAATGCTAATATGCTAATGTTAACATGCTAATGCTAACATGCTAATGCTAACATGCTAATGCTAATATGCTAACATGCTAATGCTAACATGCTAATGCTAATATGCTAACATGCTAATGCTAACATGCTAATGCTAACATGCTAATGCTAACATGCTAATGCTAACATGCTAATGCTAACATGCTAACATGCTAATGCTAACATGCTAATGCTAACATGCTAATGCTAACATGCTAATGCTAACATGCTAATGCTAACATGCTAATGCTAACATGCTAACATGCTAATGCTAATATGCTAACATGCTAATGCTAACATGCTAATGCTAATATGCTAACATGCTAATGCTAACATGCTAATGCTAACATGCTAATGCTAACATGCTAATGCTAACATGCTAATGCTAACATGCTAACATGCTAATGCTAACATGCTAATGCTAACATGCTAATGCTAATATGCTAATGTTAACATGCTAATGCTAACATGCTAATGCTAACATGCTAATGCTAATATGCTAACATGCTAATGCTAACATGCTAATGCTAATATGCTAACATGCTAATGCTAACATGCTAATGCTAACATGCTAATGCTAACATGCTAATGCTAACATGCTAATGCTAACATGCTAACATGCTAATGCTAACATGCTAATGCTAACATGCTAATGCTAACATGCTAATGCTAACATGCTAATGCTAACATGCTAATGCTAACATGCTAACATGCTAATGCTAATATGCTAACATGCTAATGCTAACATGCTAATGCTAATATGCTAACATGCTAATGCTAACATGCTAATGCTAACATGCTAATGCTAACATGCTAATGCTAACATGCTAATGCTAACATGCTAACATGCTAATGCTAACATGCTAATGCTAACATGCTAATGCTAATATGCTAACATGCTAATGCTAACATGCTAATGCTAACATGCTAATGCTAACATGCTAATGCTAACATGCTAATGCTAACATGCTAACATGCTAATGCTAACATGCTAATGCTAACATGCTAATGCTAACATGCTAATGCTAACATGCTAATGCTAACATGCTAATGCTAACATGCTAACATGCTAATGCTAATATGCTAACATGCTAATGCTAACATGCTAATGCTAATATGCTAACATGCTAATGCTAACATGCTAATGCTAACATGCTAATGCTAACATGCTAATGCTAACATGCTAATGCTAACATGCTAACATGCTAATGCTAACATGCTAATGCTAACATGCTAATGCTAACATGCTAATGCTAACATGCTAACATGCTAATGTTAACATGCTAATGCTAACATGCTAATGCTAACATGCTAAAATGCTAATGCTAACATGCTAATGCTAATATGCTAACATGCTAATGCTAACATGCTAATGCTAACATGCTAATGCTAACATGCTAAAATGCTAACATGCTAACATGCTAATGCTAACATGCTAATGCTAACATGCTAACATGATAATGCTAATATGCTAATGCTAACATGCTAATGCTAACATGCTAATGCTAACATGTTAATGCTAACATGCTAACATGCTAATGCTAACATGCTAATGCTAACATGCTAATGCTAACATGCTAATGCTAACATGTTAACATGTTAATGCTAACATGCTAACATGCTAATGCTAACATGCTAATGCTAACATGCTAATATGCTAACATGCTAATGCTAACATGCTAATGCTAACATGCTAATGCTAACATGCTAACATGCTAACATGCTAATGCTAACATGATAATATGCTAATGCTAACATGCTAACATGTTAACGCTAACATGCTAACATGCTAATGCTAACATGCTAATGCTAACATGCTAAGGGGTCCATTTGGTTTCGCTCAGGGGGGCGGCCCGATTCTGGCGAGCCGCCCCGCGTCCGAAACGGTTGAGAAATGACAGAGTTACGTGTTTCCCCGAATTTCTCTATTGACTTTCAATGTGTGTGTGTGCGTGCACATGTGTGCATGTGCGTGTGTGCGAGAGTTGGTCAGGTGACCTTGAATCATTAACAAAGTATCATTTTCACCTGGGCTAGTCTATGCAATGCAAACAGTATTGAAAGGTAAAGCACACTGACTCTCTATGAGAGATCGTATGTCCGAACAAATTGCTCTATCGCAAAAAGTAAAAGTCGAATGCGATTTTTGTTTTCCCCGTGAGTGACCCGAGGCATTGAGGTACGCCGTGTGCGATCGTGGTATTGGTACGATAAAAAACGTGGTTATAAGTGCGAGTTAAGAATTGTGCTTGTGATGAAAAAATTGCTGACTCATTCAGGCATTTAACATGGAGTTTATGACACATTATGATGGTACACCTGTCGCTTTCAGGGCTGTAGTTCACGTACTGTATGTATCTGTGCTATGGTTTTGACATTGGGTGAAAGAGGACGAGTGTGGCTACAAAATTACCGAAACCCATGCGTGTAAAGTGAATATTTTGGCCGTGAGGACGATTTGTTCGGAGAATTTCGGTATAGTCTTCACATTGGCTTCTCACTCTGATCCGCTCTCTCTCTGGGCGTGCGACACTCTGAGTCGAGAATATTGCTCAGACCACACACACTTTGAACTGCCATAGCGGGCAAACCGTGCAACGTATTCGAATTCCGTCTGAACCACCACAAAGTCGATGGCCTCGTGTGCTGTTTGACGTTTAAATCGTGTTTCTACGTAACAGTATGCCAGAGCAATGTGGCTCCAAAGTAACGTGTCGTTTTCTGTTTTTCCACGCGTTTCCCCATCGACTTTGAATGGGGCATTTTTCGCGTCGTTTATTGCGAATTACGTGGGCACGGTAACACGAATCGGAAAGAAAAGCACAAGCACACCATTCCCGGCCGAGCCGCACGTTTTGATGTATATATTGCGGGGCTTTGGCAAACCGTGCGGCCGGCCGTAGACGTCGAAGTTTCGCGTATTGATTATTATAATAATTATTAAGTATGCGTTTTAGATTTCAACCTGTGTTTCTGCCATTGCATGGCAGGCACCCAGAACTAGAAACAAATTTCAGGAAATTTGACTGGGTGCCTACAGCTCGCCAAGTCTGTGCAGCATTTGAGCCACGGACCACCATTTGATGACATTTAGCCTCTCAGACCCTGTAAGGGTCCATTTGGTTGACTTTCAATGGGGTATTTTGTCTAAGTTTATTGCACATTACGTTGCCACCAACATTCTAATGCTAACATGCTAACATGCTAATACTAACATGCTAATGCTAACATGCTAATGCTAATATACTAACATGCTAATGTTAACATGCTAATGCTGACATGCTAATGCTGACATGCTAATGCTAACATGCTAATGCTAACATGCTAATGCTAACATGCTAATGCTAATATGCTAACATGCTAATGCTAACATGCTAATGCTAACATGCTAACATGCTATTGCTAACATGCTAACATGCTAATGCTAACATGCTAATGCTAACATGCTAATGCTAACATGCTAATGCTAATATGCTAACATGCTAATGCTAACATGCTAATGCTAACATGCTAATGCTAACATGCTAACATGCTAATGCTAACATGATAATATGCTAATGCTAACATGCTAACATGCTAATGCTAACATGCTAACATGCTAATGCTAACATGCTAATGCTAACATGCTAAGGGGTCCATTTGGTTTCGCTCAGGGGGGCGGCCCGGTTCTGGCGAGCCGCCCCGCGTCCGAAACGGTTGAGAAATGACAGAGTTACGTGTTTCCCCGAATTCCTCTATTGACTTTCAATGTGTGTGTGTGCGTGCACATGTGTGCATGTGCATGCATGTGCGTGTGTGCGCGCGTGTGTGAGAGTTGGTCAGGTGACCTTGAATCATTAACAAAGTATCATTTTCACCTGGGCTAGTCTATGCAAACGCAAACAGTATTGAATGTTAAAAGCCCACTGACTGTCAATGACAGGTATGTCCGAACAAATTGCTCTATCGCAAAAAGTAAAAGTCGAATGCGATTTTTGTTTTCCCCGTGAGTGACCCGAGGCATTGAGGTACGCCGTGTGCGATCGTGGTATTGGTACGATAAAAAACGTGGTTATAAGTGCGAGTTAAGAATTGTGCTTGTGATGAAAAAATTGCTGACTCATTCAGGCATTTAACATGGAGTTTTTGACACATTATGATGGTACACCTGTCGCTTTCAGGGCTGTAGTTCACGTACTGTATGTATCTGGGCTTTGGTTGTGACATTGGGTGAAAGAGGACGAGTGTGGCTACAAAATTACCGAAACCCATGCGTGTAAAGTGAATATTTTGGCCGTGAGGACGATTTGTTCGGAGAATTTCGGTATAGTCTTCACATTGGCTTCTCACTCTGATCCGCTCTCTCTCTGGGCGTGCGACACTCTGAGTCGAGAATATTGCTCAGACCACACACACTTTGAACTGCCATAGCGGGCAAACCGTGCAACGTATTCGAATTCCGTCTGAACCACCACAAAGTCGATGGCCTCGTGTGCTGTTTGATGTTTAAATCGTGTTTCTACGTAACAGTATGCCCGAGCAATGTGGCTCCAAAGTAACGTGTCGTTTTCTGTTTTTACCCGCGTCTCCCCATCGACTTTGAATGGGGCATTTTCGCGTCGTTTATTGCGAATTACGTCGGCACGGTAACACGAATCGGAAAGAAAAGCACAAGCACACCATTCCCGGCCGAGCCGCACGTTTTGATGTATATATTGCGGGGCTTTGGCAAACCGTGCGGCCGGCCATATACGTCGAAGTTTCGCGTATTGATGATGATAATAATTACGATTAAGTATGCGTTTTAGATTTCAACCTGTGTTTCTGCCATTGCATGGCAGGCACCCAGAATTATTATTAGAAACAAATTTCAGGAAATTTGACTGGGTGCCTGTAGCTCGCCAAGTCTGTGCAGCATTTGAGCCACGGACCACCATTTGATGACATTTAGCCTCTCAGACCCTGTAAGGGTCCATTTGGTTGACTTTCAATGGGGTATTTTGTCTAAGTTTACGTTGCCACCAACATTCTAATACTAACATGCTAATGCTAACATGTTAATGCTAAATGCTAACATGCTAAAATTCTAATGCTAACATGCTAATGCTAACATGCTAATATGCTAATATGCTAATGCTAACATGCTAACATGCTAATGCTAACATGCTAACATGCTAATGCTAACATGCTAACATGCTAATGCTAACATGCTAATGCTAACATGCTAACATGCTAATGCTAACATGCTAATGCTAACATGCTAATGCTAACATGCTAATATGCTAATGCTAACATGCTAATATGCTAACATGCTAATGCTAACATGCTAATATGCTAATGCTAACATGCTAATATGCTAACATGCTAATGCTAACATGCTAATATGCTAATGCTAACATGCTAAGGCTAACATGCTAATGCTAACATGCTAACATGCTAATGCTAACATGCTAACATGCTAATGCTAACATGCTAATGCTAACATGCTAATGCTAACATGTTAACATGTTAGTGCTAACATGTTAATGCTAACATGCTAATGCTAACATGCTAATGCTAACATGCTAATGCTAACATGCGAATGCTAACATGCTAACATGCTAATGCTAACATGCTAATATGCTAACATGCTAATGCTAACATGCTAATATGCTAATGCTAACATGCTAACATGCTAATGCTAACATGCTAATGCTAACATGCTAACATGCTAACATGCTAATGCTAACATGCTAACATGCTAACATGCTAACATGCTAATGCTAACATGCTAATGCTAACATGCTAATGCTAACATGCTAACATGCTAACATGCTAATGCTAACATGCTAACATGCTAATGCTAACATGCTAACATGCTAACATGCTAATGCTAACATGCTAATACTAACATGTTAACATGTTAATGCTAACATGCTAATATACTAACATGCTAATGCTAACATGCTAATATGCTAATGCTAACATGCTAACATGCTAATGCTAACATGCTAATGCTAACATGCTAACATGCTAATGCTAACATGCTAACATGCTAATGCTAACATGCTAACATGCTAACATGCTAATGCTAACATGCTAACATGCTAATGCTAACATGCTAATGCTAACATGCTAATGCTAACATGCTAACATGCTAATGCTAACATGCTAACATGCTAATGCTAACATGCTAACATGCTAACATGCTAATGCTAACATGCTAATATGCTAACATGCTAATGCTAACATGCTAATATGCTAATGCTAACATGCTAATATGCTAATGCTAACATGCTAACATGCTAATGCTAACATGCTAACATGCTAATGCTAACATGCTAACATGCTAATGCTAACATGCTAACATGCTAACATGCTAATGCTAACATGCTAATGCTAACATGCTAATGCTAACATGCTAATGCTAACATGCTAACATGCTAATGCTAACATGCTAACATGCTAATGCTAACATGCTAACATGCTAACATGCTAACATGCTAATGCTAACATGCTAATATGCTAACATGCTAATGCTAACATGCTAATATGCTAATGCTAACATGCTAAGGCTAACATGCTAATGCTAACATGCTAACATGCTAACATGCTAACATGCTAATGCTAACATGCTAATGCTAACATGCTAATGCTAACATGCTAACATGCTAATGCTAACATGCTAACATGCTAACATGCTAATGCTAACATGCTAAGGGGTCCATTTGGTTTCGCTCAGGCGGGCGGCCCGGTTCTGGCGAGCCGCCCCGCGTCCGAAACGGTTGAGAAATGACAGAGTTACGTGTTTCCCCGAATTCCTCTATTGACTTTCAATGTGTGTGTGTGCGTGCACATGTGTGCATGTGCATGCATGTGCGTGTGTGCGCGCGTGTGTGAGAGTTGGTCAGGTGACCTTGAATCATTAACAAAGTATCATTTTCACCTGGGCTAGTCTATGCAAACGCAAACAGTATTGAATGTTAAAAGCCCACTGACTGTCAATGACAGGTATGTCCGAACAAATTGCTCTATCGCAAAAAGTAAAAGTCGAATGCGATTTTTGTTTTCACCGTGAGTGACCCGAGGCATTGAGGTACGCCGTGTGCGATCGTGGTATTGGTACGATAAAAAACGTGGTTATAAGAGCGAGTTAAGAATTGTGCTTGTGATGAAAAAATTGCTGACTCATTCAGGTATTTAACATGGAGTTTATGACACATTATGATGGTACACCTGTCGCTTTCAGGGCTGTAGTTCACGTACTGTATGTATCTGGGCTATGGTTGTGACATTGGGTGAAAGAGGACGAGTGTGGCTACAAAATTACCGAAACCCATGCGTGTAAAGTGAATATTTTGGCCGTGAGGACGATTTGTTCGGAGAATTTCGGTATAGTCTTCACATTGGCTTCTCACTCTGATCCGCTCTCTCTCTGGGCGTGCGACACTCTGAGTCGAGAATATTGCTCAGACCACACACACTTTGAACTGCGATAGCGGGCAAACCGTGCAACGTATTCGAATTCCGTCTGAACCACCACAAAGTCGATGGCCTCGTGTGCTGTTTGACGTTTAAATCGTGTTTCTACGTACCAGTATGCCAGAGCAATGTGGCTCCAAAGTAACGTGTCGTTTTCTGTTTTTCCACGCGTTTCCCCATCGACTTTGAATGGGGCATTTTTCGCGTCGTTTATTGCGAATTACGTCGGAACGGTAACGCGAATCGGAAAGAAAAGCACAAGCACACCATTCCCGGCCGAGCCGCACGTTTTGATGTATATATTGCGGGGCTTTGGCAAACCGTGCGGCCGGCCATAGACGTCGAAGTTTCGCGTATTGGTGATTACTACGATTAAGTATGCGTTTTAGATTTCAACATGTGTTTCTGCCATTGCATGGCAGGCACCCAGAATTATTATTATCAATACGCGAAACTTCGACGTCTACGGCCGGCCGCACGGTTTGCCAAAGCCCCGCAATATATACATCAAAACGTGCGGCTCGGCCGGGAATGGTGTGCTTGTGCTTTTCTTTCCGATTCGTGTTACCGTGCCGACGTAATTCGCAATAAACGACGCGAAAATGCCCCATTCAAAGTCGATGGGGAGACGCGGGTAAAAACAGAAAACGACACGTTACTTTGGAGCCACATTGCTCTGGCATACTGGTACGTAGAAACACGATTTAAACGTCAAACAGCACACGAGGCCATCGACTTTGTGGTGGTTCAGACGGAATTCGAATACGTTGCACGGTTTGCCCGCTATCGCAGTTCAAAGTGTGTGTGGTCTGAGCAATATTCTCGACTCAGAGTGTCGCACGCCCAGAGAGAGAGCGGATCAGAGTGAGAAGCCAATGTGAAGACTATACCGAAATTCTCCGAACAAATCGTCCTCACGGCCAAAATATTCACTTTACACGCATGGGTTTCGGTAGTTTTGTAGCCCCACTCGTCCTCTTTCACCCAATGTCACAACCATAGCCCAGATACATACAGTACGTGAACTACAGCCCTGAAAGCGACAGGTGTACCATCATAATGTGTCATAAACTCCATGTTAAATACCTGAATGAGTCAGCAATTTTTTCATCACAAGCACAATTCTTAACTCGCTCTTATAACCACGTTTTTTATCGTACCAATACCACGATCGCACACGGCGTACCTCAATGCATCGGGTCACTCACGGTGAAAACAAAAATCGCATTCGACTTTTACTTTTTGCGATAGAGCAATTTGTTCGGACATACGTTCTCTCATAGAGAGTCAGTGGGCTTTTAACTTGCAATACTGTTTGCATTTGCATAGACTAGCCCAGGTGAAAATGATACTTTGTTAATGATTCAAGGTCACCTGACCAACTCTCACACACGCGCGCACACATGCACATGCACGCACATGCACACATGTGCACGCACACACACACATTGAAAGTCAATAGAGAAATTCGGGGAAACACGTAACTCTGTCATTTCTCAACCGTATCGGACGCGGGGCGGCTCGCCAGAACCGGGCCGCCCCCCTGAGCGAAACCAAATGGACCCCTTAGCATGTTAGCATTAGCATGTTAGCATTAGCATGTTAGCATTAGCATGTTAGCATTTTAGCATTAGCACGTTAGCATTAGCATGTTAGCATGTTAGCATTAGCATGTTAGCGTTAGCATATTAGCATGTTAGCATTAGCATGTTAGCATTAGCATGTTAGCATGTTAGCATTAGCATGTTAGCATGTTAGCATTAGCATGTTAGCATTAGCATGTTAGCATGTTAGCATTAGCATGTCAGCATTAGCATGTTAGCATTAGCATGTTAGCATGTTAGCATGTTAGCATGTTAGCATTATCATGTTAGCATTAGCATGTTAGTATTAGCATGTTAGCATGTTAGCATTAGAATGTTGGTGGCAACGTAATGTGCAATAAACTTAGACAAAATACCCCATTGAAAGTCAACCAAATGGACCCTTACAGGGTCTGAGAGGCTAAATGTCATCAAATGGTGGTCCGTGGCTCAAATGCTGCACAGACTTGGCGAGCTGCAGGCACCCAGTCAAATTTCCTGAAATTTGTTTCTAGTTATTACTACGATTAAGTATGCGTTTTAGATTTCAACCTGTGTTTCTGCCATTGCATGGCAGGCACCCAGAATAATAATTATCAATACGCGAAACTTCGACGTCTACGGCCGGCCGCACGGTTTGCCAAAGCCCCGCAATATATACATCAAAACGTGCGGCTCGGCCGGGAATGGTGTGCTTGTGCTTTTCTTTCCGATTCGTGTTACCGTGCCGACGTAATTCGCAATAAACGACGCGAAAATGCCCCATTCAAAGTCGATGGGGAGACGCGGGTAAAAACAGAAAACGACACGTTACTTTGGAGCCACATTGCTCTGGCATACTGTTACGTAGAAACACGATTTAAACGTCAAACAGCACACGAGGCCATCGACTTTGTGGTGGTTCAGACGGAATTCGAATACGTTGTACGGTTTGCCCGCTATCGCAGTTCAAAGTGTGTGTGGTCTGAGCAATATTCTCGACTCAGAGTGTCGCACGCCCAGAGAGAGAGCGGATCAGAGTGAGAAGCCAATGTGAAGACTATACCGAAATTCTCCGAACAAATCGTCCTCACGGCCAAAATATTCACTTTACACGCATGGGTTTCGGTAATTTTGTAGCCACACTCGTCCTCTTTCACCCAATGTCACAACCATAGCCCAGATACATACAGTACGTGAACTACAGCCCTGAAAGCGACAGGTGTACCATCATAATGTGTCATAAACTCCATGTTAAATGCCTGAATGAGTCAGCAATTTTTTCATCACAAACACAATTCTTAACTCGCTCTTATAACCACGTTTTTTATCGTACCAATACCACGATCGCACACGGCGTACCTCAATGCCTCGGGTCACTCACGGTGAAAACAAAAATCGCATTCGACTTTTACTTTTTGCGATAGAGCAATTTGTTCGGACATACGTTCTCTCATAGAGAGTCAGTGGGCTTTTAACTTGCAATACTGTTTGCATTTGCATAGACTAGCCCAGGTGAAAATGATACTTTGTTAATGATTCAAGGTCACCTGACCAACTCTCACACACGCGCGCACACATGCACATGCACGCACATGCACACATGTGCACGCACACACACATTGAAAGTCAATAGAGAAATTCGGGGAAACACGTAACTCTGTCATTTCTCAACCGTTTCGGACGCGGGGCGGCTCGCCAGAACCGGGCCGCCCCCCTGAGCGAAACCAAATGGACCCCTTAGCATGTTAGCATTAGCATGTTAGCATTAGCATGTTAGCATGTTAGCATTAGCATGTTAGCATGTTAGCATTAGCATATTATCATGTTAGCATTAGCATGTTAGCATGTTAGCATTAGCATGTTAGCATTAGCATGTTAGCATTAGCATGTTAGCATATTAGCATTAGCATGTTAGCATTAGCATGTTAGCATTAGCATGTTAGCATTAGCATGTTAGCATGTTAGCAATAGCATGTTAGCATGTTAGCATTAGCATGTTAGCATTAGCATGTTAGCATATTAGCATTAGCATGTTAGCATTAGCATGTTAGCATGTTAGCATTAGCATGTTAGCATTAACATATTAGCATGTTAGCATTAGCATGTTAGCATGTTAGCATTAGCATGTTAGCATTAGCATATTAGCATGTTAGCATGTTAGCATTAGCATGTTAGCATGTTAGCATTAGCATGTTAGCATTAGCATGTTAGCATTAGCATGTTAGCATGTTAGCATTAGCATGTTAGCATGTTAGCATTAGCATGTTAGCATTAGCATGTTAGCATGTTAGCATTAGCATGTTAGCATTAACATATTAGCATGTTAGCATTAGCATGTTAGCATGTTAGCATTAGCATGTTAGCATTAGCATGTTAGCATTAGCATGTTAACATTAGCATATTAGCATGTTAGCATTAGCATGTTAGCATTAGCATATTAGCATGTTAGCATTAGCATGTTAGCATTAGCATGTTAGCATGTTAGCATGTTAGCAATAGCATGTTTAGCATGCTAGCATTAGCATGTTAGCATTAGCATGTTAGCATATTAGCATTAGCATGTTAGCATTAGCATGTTAGCATGTTAGCATTAGCATGTTAGCATTAACATATTAGCATGTTAGCATTAGCATGTTAGCATTAGCATGTTAGCATGTTAGCATTAGCATGTTAGCATTAGCATATTAGCATGTTAGCATTAGCATGTTAGCATGTTAGCATTAGCATGTTAGCATTAGCATGTTAGCATTAGCATGTTAGCATGTTAGCATTAGCATGTTAGCATGTTAGCATTAGCATGTTAGCATTAGCATGTTAGCATGTTAGCATTAGCATGTTAGCATTAACATATTAGCATGTTAGCATTAGCATGTTAGCATGTTAGCATTAACATGTTAGCATTAGCATGTTAGCATGTTAGCATTAGCATGTTAGCATTAGCATGTTAGCATTAGCATATTAGCATGTCAGCATTAGCATGTTAGCATTAGCATGTTAGCATGTTAGCATGTTAGCATTAGCATGTTAGCATTAGCATGTTAGCATGTTAGCATGTTAGCATTAGCATGTTAGCATGTTAGCATTAGCATGTGTTACGACCCGGCCTAGGGGTCACCAGGTGTAACACAAAAGTGGTCTCCCTCCTACCTAGTTCCCAAATATAACCAGCCAACACCAGTTGAAAAGCCAAAGTACAATGGTTTATTACATAAGTTACAGTGACATCAAAATACATGGGATAAATTACCTCAGGGTGGGCACCTGTACAGAACATTACTACACTAAAAGACAAACCTATGCTTACATACACAAAACAAACACAGGTATCTTACCTAACATCAACTAAAGAAACACATTAACAAGGAAACCAAAGGAAAGGACACCCACCCCTACATTACCGGGAGTAAACCATGTTGACAGTGAAACGTCCTAAAATACTGGTAATGGCTAGCTAAAAGCACTCAAACACCAGACTGGTGTTGTTGGGAGACTGGCATGGAGGAAGACATCTGAAGGTCTGATGGTAGGCAGCTTAATACTCCAGACCAGGAAGCCAGGAGCCAATCACCTGTGAGGTTCCACCACTCAGCCAGTCACACTCAGCAACCACTCATTCACCATTCACACAAGCTGGTAATCACTCAGTCACTCACTCAGTCACACCCACACCAAGAGGGAAGAAACCTACACATATGACCCATGGTCATATAACACCTCCCCCCTTAAGATCAAACATTTCTCCTAAAAAAATAATACATCAATAAATATAAAATGTTTGATTATCACAGAACAAACAAAATGTAGACATTTCTCCACAATGGACTTAGTGTGAATATGCTCGAACACTTCACAAAAACATCACAAATGAAACCAATTCAATTCAGTACGTCAAGATATATTTAAAATACCCCTTCCCATGTGTGAATTATTCTAATCAGGCAAACTGAACACCATGTTAAGAGCATATACTCACATACCACCAATGAGGGGAAAAAAAAAAAACATTTCCATTTCCCTCTGGCCTGTATACCTGCACCCTTTCCTCCACACCTCAGCAACTAGTACTTGGAAGCAAATTAAGAGGAGGGAAAAAGAACCCAGGAAGTACATGGCCCAAGACAAAGAAAATGTTAACCCTCTCACACATGAATTAAGATTTGACGAGAATTCACAAACCAATTAATTTTTTTATTACAAACACACAAAACATAATGTGATATTCTCTTCCTTCCTCCTAACGTCTCTATCGAGACCTCACTCAAAGTAACCCCTTCCTCCTAACGTCTCTATCGAGACCTCACTCAAAGTAACCCCTTCCTCCTATCGTCTCTATCGAGACCTCACTCAAAGTAACCCCTTCCTCCTATCGTCTCTATCGAGACCTCACTCAAAGTACCTCCTTCCTCCTATCGTCTCTATCGAGACCTCACTCAAAGTAACCCCTTCCTCCTATCGTCTCTATCGAGACCTCTTCCTATCTCCACTGAGATTCCCTCTCTCCTAGTGTCTCCACTGAGACCTCTTTCCCTGCTCCTATTCCTCACCCGAATAGCTAAAGCATTTAATCACAAAACAGTTTAAAACACCCTATATCGAAAGCACATTTTGTTGTGTGGTAAATGCCATGCCAACTAATAACGAAAACCCAAACTACATTCAACTTTTGGTACATAACATAAGGTTATAAAATAACCTGTCACACTTTCAGAGCTAGTTTGAATTACACACCAACGGACCAAGAACGAGGTATAAAACCCCACTTTGTTTAACTAACCTCTACGGTTGTATGCACAACCACTAAATGTACCCGAGTCCAACATAGGACAACTTGAAGAAAAACCCCCCCCCAAAAAACACTACGAGGTTTGACTGCTGCCGTGGGTGCCAGCCTCCGGAGTTTGCACACACCACAACACGGCCAAATAACATTTCCCTGCATTTCTTATCCACCCTCGTCCGTACAAGGTTATGGATTACAGAAATACGAACGATCGCAGCACCACTGCATCATATCAAAATTAGTGCGCTACCAGCACAACTGAACGGAGGGCAAAAGCAGCTATATGACTCGACTTTCTGCACCATTATTTAGTATCACAAGCTCCTCACGGGTTAAGCCAATCTTCCCGTGGCAGCAACACATTCAACATAAACGTTGAAAAGCAGAATCCACTCTCACCCTCTCTGCAGCAAACGGGACCAAGGCAATCTCTGGGTGGTGGCCTTAGAGCAGGAGCACCGCGCTCCGGACCGGCATTTCTCTCCCATGGCTGGGTCATCTCATCAGGCCGGGGAGCAGGCGTCGCAGCCGGCGCCGTATCGGGACTCACCCCCCAAAGGGTTATCCCTAGTTCCCCAGAACCCCCCCAGCCTTTTACGGCAGGCCAGCACTCCTGGCGGCACCCAGGGAAGAAGCTTCAGCCTCCGCTTCATCCTCCCCCCCTATCCAACCAGTTGCACTGACCGTCCGTCTCTCAGATGCCCCACTCAGAAAGCCACATCAAACTAACAGCTCCGCCACCAACCTTGTCTATTTCGCCTCCCAGCAGCCCCCCCCCACAGAGATTCTAAGAAATTTGGCAATCTAACAGCTTTTAGTTTGTCCAAATCACCTATACTAAACTAACCAAACTTAAGGTGCAAAAAAATACGAGCAACATACCTACCACTGCAACTCCAGCCGATCACAGACAGGACCGAAAAAAAAGAAAAACATCATGTTACTTTCTTTTGAACGAATGCAGCTTAACCAAACATCACCAAAAAAAAAGTCACCATATTGCAGTATGGGCTCTGTTTTAGCAACAACCAAACAAGAGAGACCAAACTTAACACAGTACAAGCTAAACTATTTTGAAAAAAAAAAAAAAAACTTTTGGTAAAGAAAAAAAGAAATCCCAATATTAACGGGTTCCCTTTTAACGACCAAAAGAACGGACGAGCCCCCAATTATGTTACGACCCGGCCTAGGGGTCACCAGGTGTAACACAAAAGTGGTCTCCCTCCTACCTAGTTCCCAAATATAACCAGCCAACACCAGTTGAAAAGCCAAAGTACAATGGTTTATTACATAAGTTACAGTGACATCAAAATACATGGGATAAATTACCTCAGGGTGGGCACCTGTACAGAACATTACTACACTAAAAGACAAACCTATGCTTACATACACAAAACAAACACAGGTATCTTACCTAACATCAACTAAAGAAACACATTAACAAGGAAACCAAAGGAAAGGACACCCACCCCTACATTACCGGGAGTAAACCATGTTGACAGTGAAACGTCCTAAAATACTGGTAATGGCTAGCTAAAAGCACTCAAACACCAGACTGGTGTTGTTGGGAGACTGGCATGGAGGAAGACATCTGAAGGTCTGATGGTAGGCAGCTTAATACTCCAGACCAGGAAGCCAGGAGCCAATCACCTGTGAGGTTCCACCACTCAGCCAGTCACACTCAGCAACCACTCATTCACCATTCACACAAGCTGGTAATCACTCAGTCACTCACTCAGTCACACCCACACCAAGAGGGAAGAAACCTACACATATGACCCATGGTCATATAACACATGTTAGCATTAGCATATTAGCATGTTAGCATTAGCATATTAGCATTAGCATGTTAGCATTAGCATTTTAGCATGTTAGCATCCGTGGCTCAAATGCTGCACAGACTTGGCGAGCTGTAGGCACCCAGTCAAATTTCCTGAAATTTGTTTCTAGTTCTGGGTGCCTGCCATGCAATGGCAGAAACACAGGTTGAAATCTAAAACGCATACTTAATCGTAATAATTATTATCAATACGCGAAACTTCGACGTCTATGGCCGGCCGCACGGTTTGCCAAAGCCCCGCAATATATACATCAAAACGTGCGGCTCGGCCGGGAATGGTGTGCTTGTGCTTTTCTTTCCGATTCGTGTTACCGTGCCGACGTAATTCGCAATAAACGACGCGAAAAATGCCCCATTCAAAGTCGATGGGGAGACGCGGGTGAAAACAGAAAACGACACGTTACTTTGGAGCCACATTGCTCTGGCATACTGGTACGTAGAAACACGATTTAAACGTCAAACAGTACACAAGGCCATCGACTTTGTGGTGGTTCAGACGGAATTCGAATACGTTGCACGGTTTTCCCGCTATCGCAGTTCAAAGTGTGTGTGGTCTGAGCAATATTCTCGACTCAGAGTGTCGCACGCCCAGAGAGAGAGCGGATCAGAGTGAGAAGCCAATGTGAAGACTATACCGAAATTCTCCGAACAAATCGTCCTCACGGCCAAAATATTCACTTTACACGCATGGGTTTCGGTAATTTTGTAGCCACACTCGTCCTCTTTCACCCAATGTCACAACCAAAGCCCAGATACATACAGCACGTGAACTACAGCCCTGAAAGCGACAGGTGTACCATCATAATGTGTCATAAACTCCATGTTAAATACCTGAATGAGTCAGCAATTTTTTCATCACAAGCACAATTCTTAACTCGCTCTTATAACCACGTTTTTTATCGTACCAATACCACGATCGCACACGGCGTACCTCAATGCCTCGGGTCACTCACGGCGAAAACAAAAATCGCATTCGACTTTTACTTTTTGCGATAGAGCAATTTGTTCGGACATACCTGTCATTGACAGTCAGTGGGCTTTTAACATTCAATACTGTTTGCGTTTGCATAGACTAGCCCAGGTGAAAATGATACTTTGTTAATGATTCAAGGTCACCTGACCAACTCTCACACACGCGCGCACACACGCACATGCATGCACATGCACACATGTGCACGCACACACACACATTGAAAGTCAATAGAGGAATTCGGGGAAACACGTAACTCTGTCATTTCTCAACCGTTTCGGACGCGGGGCGGCTCGCCAGAACCGGGCCGCCCCCCTGAGCGAAACCAAATGGACCCCTTAGCATGTTAGCATTAGCATGTTAGCATGTTAGCATTAGCATGTTAGCATGTTAGCATTAGCATGTTAGCATGTTAGCATTAGCATGTTAGCATTAGCATGTTAGCATGTTAGCATGTTAGCATGTTAGCATGTTAGCATGTTAGCATGTTAGCATTAGCATGTTAGCATTAGCATGTTAGCATTAGCATGTTAGCATGTTAGCATGTTAGCATGTTAGCATGTTAGCATTAGCATGTTAGCATTAGCATGTTAGCATGTTAGCATTAGCATGTTAGCATTAGCATGTTAGCATTAGCATATTAGCATGTCAGCATTAGCATGTTAGCATTAGCATGTTAGCATGTTAGCATGTTAGCATTAGCATGTTAGCATTAGCATGTTAGCATGTTAGCATTAGCATGTTAGCATGTTAGCATTAGCATGTTAGCATTAGCATATTAGCATGTTAGCATTAGCATATTAGCATTAGCATGTTAGCATGTTAGCATGTTAGCATTAGCATGTTAGCATTAGCATGTTAGTATTAGCATGTTAGCATGTTAGCATTAGAATGTTGGTGGCAACGTAATGTGCAATAAACTTAGACAAAATACCCCATTGAAAGTCAACCAAATGGACCCTTACAGGGTCTGAGAGGCTAAATGTCATCAAATGGTGGTCCGTGGCTCAAATGCTGCACAGACTTGGCGAGCTGCAGGCACCCAGTCAAATTTCCTGAAATTTGTTTCTAGTTCTGGGTGCCTGCCATGCAATGGCAGAAACACAGGTTGAAATCTAAAACGCATACTTAATAATTATTATAATCACCAATACGCGAAACTTCGACGTCTATGGCCGGCCGCACGGTTTGCCAAAGCCCCGCAATATATACATCAAAACGTGCGGCTCGGCCGGGAATGGTGTGCTTGTGCTTTTCTTTCCGATTCGTGTTACCGTGCCGACGTAATTCGCAATAAACGACGCGAAAAATGCCCCATTCAAAGTCGATGGGGAGACGCGGGTGAAAACAGAAAACGACACGTTACTTTGGAGCCACATTGCTCTGGCATACTGGTACGTAGAAACACGATTCGAACGTCAAACAGCACACGAGGCCATCGACTTTGTGGTGGTTCAGACGGAATTCGAATACGTTGTACGGTTTTCCCGCTATCGCAGTTCAAAGTGTGTGTGGTCTGAGCAATATTCTCGACTCAGAGTGTCGCACGCCCAGAGAGAGAGCGGATCAGAGTGAGAAGCCAATGTGAAGACTATACCGAAATTCTCCGAACAAATCGTCCTCACGGCCAAAATATTCACTTTACACGCATGGGTTTCGGTAGTTTTGTAGCCACACTCGTCCTCTTTCACCCAATGTCACAACCAAAGCCCAGATACATACAGCACGTGAACTACAGCCCTGAAAGCGACAGGTGTACCATCATAATGTGTCATAAACTCCATGTTAAATACCTGAATGAGTCAGCAATTTTTTCATCACAAGCACAATTCTTAACTCGCTCTTATAACCACGTTTTTTATCGTACCAATACCACGATCGCACACGGCGTACCTCAATGCCTCGGGTCACTCACGGCGAGAACAAAAATCGCATTCGACTTTTACTTTTTGCGATAGAGCAATTTGTTCGGACATACGTTCTGTCATAGAGAGTCACTGTGCTTTTAACTTTCAATACTGTTTGCATTGCATAGACTAGCCCAGGTGAAAATGATACTTTGTTAATGATTCAAGGTCACCTGACCAACTCTCACACACGCGCGCACACACGCACATGCACGCACATGCACACATGTGCACGCACACACACACATTGAAAGTCAATAGAGAAATTCGGGGAAACACGTAACTCTGTCATTTCTCAACCGTTTCGGACGCGGGGCGGCTCGCCAGAACCGGGCCGCCCCCCTGAGCGAAACCAAATGGACCCCTTAGCATGTTAGCATTAGCATGTTAGCATTAGCATGTTAGCATGTTAGCATTAGCATGTTAACATGTTAGCAATAGCATGTTAGCATGTTAGCATTAGCATGTTAACATGTTAGCATTAGCATGTTAGCATTAGCATGTTAGCATGTTAGCATTAGCATGTTAGCATTAGCATGTTAGCATGTTAACATTAGCATATTAGCATATTAGCATGTGCATATTAGCATTAGCATGTTAGCATTAGCATTTTAGCATGTTAGCATGTTAGCATTAGCATGTTAGCATTAGCATGTTAGTATTAGCATGTTAGCATTAGAATGTTGGCAACGTAATGTGCAATAAACTTAGACAAAATACCCCATTGAAAGTCAACCAAATGGACCCTTACAGGGTCTGAGAGGCTAAATGTCATCAAATGGTGGTCCGTGGCTCAAATGCTGCACAGACTTGGCGAGCTGCAGGCACCCAGTCAAATTTCCTGAAATTTGTTTCTAGTTCTGGGTGCCTGCCATGCAATGGCAGAAACACAGGTTGAAATCTAAAACGCATACTTAATCGTAGTAATAATAATAATCACCAATACGCGAAACTTCGACGTCTATGGCCGGCCGCACGGTTTACCAAAGCCCCGCAATATATACATCAAAACGTGCGGCTCGGCCGGGAATGGTGTGCTTGTGCTTTTCTTTCCGATTCGCGTTACCGTGCCCACGTAATTCGCAATAAACGACGCGAAAAATGCCCCATTCAAAGTCGATGGGGAGACGCGGGTAAAAACAGAAAACGACACGTTACTTTGGAGCCACATTGCTCTGGCATACTGTTACGTAGAAACACGATTTAAACGTCAAACAGCACACGAGGCCATCGACTTTGTGGTGGTTCAGACGGAATTCGAATACGTTGCACGGTTTGCCCGCTATCGCAGTTCAAAGTGTGTGTGGTCTGAGCAATAATCTCGACTCAGAGTGTCGCACGCCCAGAGAGAGAGCTGGTTAGAGTGAGAAGCCAATGTGAAGACTGTACCGAAATTCTCCGAACAAATTGTCCTCACGGCCAAAATATTCACTTTACACGCATGGGTTTCGGTAATTTTGTAGCCACACTCGTCCTCTTTCACCCAATGTCACAACCATAGCCCAGATACATACAGTACGTGAACTACAGCCCTGAAAGCGACAGGTGTACCATCATACTGTGTCATAAACTCCATGTTAAATACCTGAATGAGTCAGCAATTTTTTCATCACAAGCACAATTCTTAACTCGCACTTATAACCACGTTTTTTATCGTACCAATACCACGATCGCACACGGCGTACCTCAATGCCTCGGGTCACTCACGGGGAAAACAAAAATCGCATTCGACTTTTACTTTTTGCGATAGAGCAATTTGTTCGGACATACGATCTCTCATAGAGAGTCAGTGTGCTTTACCTTTCAATACTGTTTGCATTGCATAGACTAGCCCAGGTGAAAATGATACTTTGTTAATGATTCAAGGTCACCTGACCAACTCTCACACACGCGCGCACACACGCACATGCACGCACATGCACACATTTGCACGCACACACACACATTGAAAGTCAATAGAGAAATTCGGGGAAACACGTAACTCTGTCATTTCTCAACCGTTTCGGACGCGGGGCGGCTCGCCAGAACCGGGCCGCCCCCCTGAGCGAAACCAAATGGACCCCTTAGCATGTTAGCATTAGCATGTTAGCATTAGCATGTTAGCATTAGCATGTTAGCATGTTAGCATTAGCATGTTAGCATGTTAGCATGTTAGCATTAGCATGTTAGCATGTTAGCATTAGCATGTTAGCATTAGCATGTTAGCATGTTAACATTAGCATGTTAGCATGTTAGCATGTTAGCATTAGCATGTTAGCATGTTAGCATTAGCATGTTAGCATTAGCATATTAGCATGTTAGCATTAGCATGTTAGCATTAGCATGTTAGCATGTTAACATTAGCATGTTAGCATGTTAGCATGTTAGCATTAGCATGTTAGCATGTTAGCATTAGCATGTTAGCATTAGCATATTAGCATGTTAGCATTAGCATGTTAGCATGTTAGCATTAGCATGTTAGCATGTTAGCATTAGCATGTTAGCATGTTAGCATTAGCATGTTAGCATTAGCATGTTAGCATGTTAGCATTAGCATGTTAGCATTAGCATATTAGCATATTAGCATGTTAGCATTAGCATGTTAGCATTAGCATGTTAGCATGTTAGCATTAGCATGTTAGCATTAGCATGTTAGCATGTTAGCATTAGCATGTTAGCATTAGCATGTTAGCATTAGCATGTTAGCATGTTAGCATTAGCATATTAGCATTAGCATGTTAGCATTAGCATTTTAGCATGTTAGCATGTTAACATTAGCATGTTAGCATTAGCATGTTAGTATTAGCATGTTAGCATGTTAGCATTAGAATGTTGGTGGCAACGTAATGTGCAATAAACTTAGACAAAATACCCCATTGAAAGTCAACCAAATGAACCCTTACAGGGTCTGAGAGGCTAAATGTCATCAAATGGTGGTCCGTGGCTCAAATGCTGCACAGACTTGGCGAGCTGCAGGCACCCAGTCAAATTTCCTGAAATTTGTTTCTAGTTCTGGGTGCCTGCCATGCAATGGCAGAAACACAGGTTGAAATCTAAAACGCATACTTAATCGTAATTATAATTATCAATACGCGAAACTTCGACGTCTACGGCCGGCCGCACGGTTTGCCAAAGCCCCGCAATATATACATCAAAACGTGCGGCTCGGCCGGGAATGGTGTGCTTGTGCTTTTCTTTCCGATTCGTGTTACCGTGCCCACGTAATTCGCAATAAACGACGCGAAAAATGCCCCATTCAAAGTCGATGCGGAAACGCGTGGAAAAACAGAAAACGACACGTTACTTTGGAGCCACATTGCTCTGGCATACTGTTACGTAGAAACACGATTTAAACGTCAAACAGCACACGAGGCCATCGACTTTGTGGTGGTTCAGACGGAATTCGAATACGTTGCACGGTTTGCCCGCTATCGCAGTTCAAAGTGTGTGTGGTCTGAGAAATATTCTCGACTCAGAGTGTCGCACGCCCAGAGAGAGAGCGGATCAGAGTGAGAAGCCAATGTGAAGACTATACCGAAATTCTCCGAACAAATCGTCCTCACGGCCAAAATATTCACTTTACACGCATGGGTTTCGGTAATTTTGTAGCCACACTCGTCCTCTTTCACCCAATGTCAAAACCATAGCACAGATACATACAGTACGTGAACTACAGCCCTGAAAGCGACAGGTGTACCATCATAATGTGTCATAAACTCCATGTTAAATGCCTGAATGAGTCAGCAATTTTTTCATCACAAGCACAATTCTTAACTCGCACTTATAACCACGTTTTTTATCGTACCAATACCACGATCGCACACGGCGTACCTCAATGCCTCGGGTCACTCACGGTGAAAACAAAAATCGCATTCGACTTTTACCTTTTGCGATAGAGCAATTTGTTCGGACATACGTTCTCTCATAGAGAGTCAGTGGGCTTTTAACTTGCAATACTGTTTGCATTTGCATAGACTAGCCCAGGTGAAAATGATACTTTGTTAATGATTCAAGGTCACCTGACCAACTCTCACACACGCGCGCACACATGCACATGCACGCACATGCACACATGTGCACGCCCACACACACATTGAAAGTCAATAGAGAAATTCGGGGAAACACGTAACTCTGTCATTTCTCAACCGTTTCGGATGCGGGGCGGCTCGCCAGAACCGGGCCGCCCCCCTGAGCGAAACCAAATGGACCCCTTAGCATGTTAGCATTAGCATGTTAGCATTAGCATGTTAGCATGTTAGCATTAGCATGTTAGCATGTTAGCATTAGCATGTTAGCATGTTTGCATTAGCATGTTAGCATTAGCATATTAGCATGTTAGCATTAGCATGTTAGCATTAGCATGTTAGCATTAGCATGTTAGCATTAGCATGTTAGCATGTTAGCATTAGCATGTTAGCATTAGCATGTTAGCATGTTAGCATGTTAGCATTAGCATGTTAGCATTAGCATGTTAGCATGTTAGCATTAGCATATTAGCATGTTAGCATTAGCATATTAGCATTAGCATGTTATCATTAGCATTTTAGCATGTTAGCATGTTAGCATTAGCATGTTAGCATTAGCATGTTAGTATTAGCATGTTAGCATGTTAGCATTAGAATGTTGGTGGCAACGTAATGTGCAATAAACTTAGACAAAATACCCCATTGAAAGTCAACCAAATGGACCCTTACAGGGTCTGAGAGGCTAAATGTCATCAAATGGTGGTCCGTGGCTCAAATGCTGCACAGACTTGGCGAGCTGTAGGCACCCAGTCAAATTTCCTGAAATTTGTTTCTAGTTCTGGGTGCCTGCCATGCAATGGCAGAAACACAGGTTGAAATCTAAAACGCATACTTAATCGTAGTAATAATAATAATCACCAATACGCGAAACTTCGACGTCTATGGCCGGCCGCACGGTTTACCAAAGCCCCGCAATATATACATCAAAACGTGCGGCTCGGCCGGGAATGGTGTGCTTGTGCTTTTCTTTCCGATTCGTGTTACCGTGCCCACGTAATTCGCAATAAACGACGCGAAAAATGCCCCATTCAAAGTCGATGGGGAAACGCGTGGAAAAACAGAAAACGACACGTTACTTTGGAGCCACATTGCTCTGGCATACTGTTACGTAGAAACACGATTTAAACGTCAAACAGCACACGAGGCCATCGACTTTGTGGTGGTTCAGACGGAATTCGAATACGTTGCACGGTTTGCCCGCTATCGCAGTTCAAAGTGTGTGTGGTCTGAGCAATATTCTCGACTCAGAGTGTCGCACGCCCAGAGAGAGAGCGGATCAGAGTGAGAAGCCAATGTGAAGACTATACCGAAATTCTCCGAACAAATCGTCCTCACGGCCAAAATATTCACTTTACACGCATGGGTTTCGGTAATTTTGTAGCCACACTCGTCCTCTTTCACCCAATGTCAAAACCATAGCACAGATACATACAGTACGTGAACTACAGCCCTGAAAGCGACAGGTGTACCATCATAATGTGTCATAAACTCCATGTTAAATGCCTGAATGAGTCAGCAATTTTTTCATCACAAGCACAATTCTTAACTCGCACTTATAACCACGTTTTTTATCGTACCAATACCACGATCGCACACGGCGTACCTCAATGCCTCGGGTCACTCACGGGGAAAACAAAAATCGCATTCGACTTTTACTTTTTGCGATAGAGCAATTTGTTCGGACATACGATCTCTCATAGAGAGTCAGTGTGCTTTACCTTTCAATACTGTTTGCATTGCATAGACTAGCCCAGGTGAAAATGATACTTTGTTAATGATTCAAGGTCACCTGACCAACTCTCGCACACACGCACATGCACACATGTGCACGCACACACACACATTGAAAGTCAATAGAGAAATTCGGGGAAACACGTAACTCTGTCATTTCTCAACCGTTTCGGACGCGGGGCGGCTCGCCAGAATCGGGCCGCCCCCCTGAGCGAAACCAAATGGACCCCTTAGCATGTTAGCATTAGCATGTTAGCATTAGCATGTTAGCATGTTAGCGTTAACATGTTAGCATGTTAGCATTAGCATGTTAGCATGTTAGCATTAGCATATTATCATGTTAGCATTAGCATGTTAGCATGTTAGCATTAGCATGTTAGCATTAGCATGTTAGCATTAGCATGTTAGCATATTAGCATGTTAGCATTAGCATGTTAGCATGTTAGCATTAGCATGTTAGCATTAGCATGTTAGCATGTTAGCATTTTAGCATGTTAGCATTAGCATTTTAGCATGTTAGCATGTTAGCATTAGCATGTTAGCATTAGCATATTAGCATTATCATGTTAGCATGTTAGCATTAGCATGTTAGCATTAGCATGTTAGCATGTTAGCATTTTAGCATGTTAGCATTAGCATGTTAGCATTAGCATGTTAGCATATTAGCATTAGCATGTTAGCATTAGCATTTTAGCATGTTAGCATTAGCATATTAGCATTAGCATGTTAGCATTAGCATGTTAGCATGTTAGCATTAGCATGTTAGCATTAGCATGTTAGCATGTTAGCATTAGCATGTTAGCATTAGCATGTTAGCATTAGCATGTTAGCATGTTAGCATGTTAGCATTAGCATGTTAGCATTAGCATGTTAGCATGTTAGCATTAGCATATTAGCATTAGCATGTTAGCATTAGCATGTTAGCATGTTAGCATTAGCATGTTAGCATTAGCATGTTAGTATTAGCATGTTGGCATGTTAGCATGTTAGCATTAGAATGTTGGTGGCAACGTAATGTGCAATAAACTTAGACAAAATACCCCATTGAAAGTCAACCAAATGGACCCTTACAGGTTCTGAGAGGCTAAATGTCATCAAATGGTGGTCCGTGGCTCAAATGCTGCACAGACTTGGCGAGCTGCAGGCACCCAGTCAAATTTCCTGAAATTTGTTTCTAGTTCTGGGTGCCTGCCATGCAATGGCAGAAACACAGGTTGAAATCTAACACGCATACTTAATAATAATAATCGTAATAGATGTTCCGGAACTTCGACGTCTACGGCCGGCCGCACGGTTTGCCAAAGCCCCGCAATATATACATCAAAACGTGCGGCTCGGCCGGGAATGGTGTGCTTGTGCTTTTCTTTCCGATTCGTGTTACCGTGCCCACGTAATTCGCAATAAACGACGCGAAAAATGCCCCATTCAAAGTCGATGGGGAAACGCGTGGAAAAACAGAAAACGACACGTTACTTTGGAGCCACATTGCTCTGGCATACTGTTACGTAGAAACACGATTTAAACGTCAAACAGCACACGAGGCCATCGACTTTGTGGTGGTTCAGACGGAATTCGAATACGTTGCACGGTTTGCCCGCTATCGCAGTTCAAAGTGTGTGTGGTCTGAGAAATATTCTCGACTCAGAGTGTCGCACGCCCAGAGAGAGAGCGGATCAGAGTGAGAAGCCAATGTGAAGACTATACCGAAATTCTCCGAACAAATCGTCCTCACGGCCAAAATATTCACTTTACACGCATGGGTTTCGGTAATTTTGTAGCCACACTCGTCCTCTTTCACCCAATGTCAAAACCATAGCACAGATACATACAGTACGTGAACTACAGCCCTGAAAGCGACAGGTGTACCATCATAATGTGTCATAAACTCCATGTTAAATGCCTGAATGAGTCAGCAATTTTTTCATCACAAGCACAATTCTTAACTCGCACTTATAACCACGTTTTTTATCGTACCAATACCACGATCGCACACGGCGTACCTCAATGCCTCGGGTCACTCACGGGGAAAACAAAAATCGCATTCGACTTTTACTTTTTGCGATAGAGCAATTTGTTCGGACATACCTGTCATTGACAGTCAGTGGGCTTTTAACATTCAATACTGTTTGCGTTTGCATAGACTAGCCCAGGTGAAAATGATACTTTGTTAATGATTCAAGGTCACCTGACCAACTCTCACACACGCGCGCACACACGCACATGCATGCACATGCACACATGTGCACGCACACACACACATTGAAAGTCAATAGAGGAATTCGGGGAAACACGTAACTCTGTCATTTCTCAACCGTTTCGGACGCGGGGCGGCTCGCCAGAACCGGGCCGCCCCCCTGAGCGAAACCAAATGGACCCCTTAGCATGTTAGCATTAGCATGTTAGCATGTTAGCATGTTAGCATTAGCATGTTAGCATGTTAGCATTAGCATGTTAGCATTAGCATGTTAGCATTAGCATGTTAGCATGTTAGCATGTTAGCATGTTAGCATTAGCATGTTAGCATGTTAGCATTAGCATGTTAGCATGTTAGCATTAACATGTTAGCATTAGCATGTTAGCATGTTAGCATTAGCATGTTAGCATTAGCATGTTAGCATTAGCATGTTAGCATTAGCATATTAGCATGTCAGCATTAGCATGTTAGCATTAGCATGTTAGCATGTTAGCATGTTAGCATTAGCATGTTAGCATTAGCATGTTAGCATGTTAGCATTAGCATGTTAGCATGTTAGCATTAGCATGTTAGCATTAGCATATTAGCATGTTAGCATTAGCATATTAGCATTAGCATGTTAGCATTAGCATTTTAGCATGTTAGCATGTTAGCATGTTAGCATTAGCATGTTAGCATTAGCATGTTAGTATTAGCATGTTAGCATGTTAGCATTAGAATGTTGGTGGCAACGTAATGTGCAATAAACTTAGACAAAATACCCCATTGAAAGTCAACCAAATGGACCCTTACAGGGTCTGAGAGGCTAAATGTCATCAAATGGTGGTCCGTGGCTCAAATGCTGCACAGACTTGGCGAGCTGCAGGCACCCAGTCAAATTTCCTGAAATTTGTTTCTAGTTCTGGGTGCCTGCCATGCAATGGCAGAAACACAGGTTGAAATCTAAAACGCATACTTAATCGTAGTAATCACCAATACGCGAAACTTCGACGTCTATGGCCGGCCGCACGGTTTGCCAAAGCCCCGCAATATATACATCAAAACGTGCGGCTCGGCCGGGAATGGTGTGCTTGTGCTTTTCTTTCCGATTCGCGTTACCGTGCCGACGTAATTCGCAATAAACGACGCGAAAAATGCCCCATTCAAAGTCGATGGGGAAACGCGTGGAAAAACAGAAAACGACACGTTACTTTGGAGCCACATTGCTCTGGCATACTGGTACGTAGAAACACGATTTAAACGTCAAACAGCACACGAGGCCATCGACTTTGTGGTGGTTCAGACGGAATTCGAATACGTTGCACGGTTTGCCCGCTATCGCAGTTCAAAGTGTGTGTGGTCTGAGCAATATTCTCGACTCAGAGTGTCGCACGCCCAGAGAGAGAGCGGATCAGAGTGAGAAGCCAATGTGAAGACTATACCGAAATTCTCCGAACAAATCGTCCTCACGGCCAAAATATTCACTTTACACGCATGGGTTTCGGTAATTTTGTAGCCACACTCGTCCTCTTTCACCCAATGTCACAACCATAGCCCAGATACATACAGTACGTGAACTACAGCCCTGAAAGCGACAGGTGTACCATCATAATGTGTCATAAACTCCATGTTAAATGCCTGAATGAGTCAGCAATTTTTTCATCACAAGCACACTTCTTAACTCGCTCTTATAACCACGTTTTTTATCGTACCAATACCACGATCGCACACGGCGTACCTCAATGCCTCGGGTCACTCACGGGGAAAACAAAAATCGCATTCGACTTTTACTTTTTGCGATAGAGCAATTTGTTCGGACATACGTTCTCTCATAGAGAGTCAGTGGGCTTTTAACTTGCAATACTGTTTGCATTTGCATAGACTAGCCCAGGTGAAAATGATACTTTGTTAATGATTCAAGGTCACCTGACCAACTCTCACACGCGCGCGCACACATGCACATGCACGCACATGCACACATGTGCACGCACACACACATTGAAAGTCAATAGAGAAATTCGGGGAAACACGTAACTCTGTCATTTCTCAACCGTTTCGGATGCGGGGCGGCTCGCCAGAACCGGGCCGCCCCCCTGAGCGAAACCAAATGGACCCCTTAGCATGTTAGCATTAGCATGTTAGCATTAGCATGTTAGCATTAGCATGTTAGCATGTTAGCATTAGCATGTTAGCATGTTAGCATGTTAGCATGTTAGCATGTTAGCATTAGCATGTTAGCATGTTACCATGTTAGCATTAGCATGTTAGCATGTTACCATGTTAGCATTAGCATGTTAGCATTAGCATGTTACCATGTTAGCATTAGCATGTTAGCATTAGCATGTTAGCATGTTAGCATTAGCATGTTAGCATGTTAGCATGTTAGCATTAGCATGTTAGCATGTTAGCATTAGCATGTTAGCATGTTAGCATTAGCATGTTAGCATTAGCATGTTAGCATTAGCATGTTAGCATGTTACCATGTTAGCATTAGCATGTTAGCATGTTACCATGTTAGCATTAGCATGTTAGCATTAGCATGTTACCATGTTAGCATTAGCATGTTAGCATTAGCATGTTAGCATGTTAGCATTAGCATGTTAGCATGTTAGCATGTTAGCATTAGCATGTTAGCATGTTAGCATTAGCATGTTAGCATGTTAGCATGTTAGCATTAGCATGTTAGCATGTTAGCATTAGCATGTTAGCATGTTAGCATTAGCATGTTAACATGTTAGCATTAGCATGTTAGCATTAGCATGTTAGCATGTTAACATTAGCATTAGCATGTTAGCATGTTAGCATTAGCATGTTAGCATGTTAGCATTAGCATGTTAGCATGTTAGCTTTAGCATGTTAGCATGTTAGCATTAGCATGTTAGCATTAGCATGTTAGCATGTTAGCATTAGCATGTTAGCATTAGCATGTTAGCATGTTAACATTAGCATTAGCATGTTAACATGTTAGCATTAGCATGTTAGCATGTTAGCATTAGCATGTTAGCATGTTAGCATTAGCATGTTAGCATGTTAGCATTAGCATGTTAGCATGTTAACATTAGCATGTTAGTATGTTAGCATTAGCATGTTAGCATGTTAGCATGTTAGCATTAGCATGTTAGTATTAGCATGTTAGCATTAGCATGTTAGCATTAGCATGTTAGCATGTTAGCATTAGCATGTTAGCATGTTAGCATTAGCATGTTAGCATGTTAACATTAGCATGTTAGTATGTTAGCATTAGCATGTTAGCATGTTAGCATGTTAGCATTAGCATGTTAGTATTAGCATGTTAGCATGTTAGCATTAGAATGTTGGTGGCAACGTAATGTGCAATAAACTTAGACAAAATACCCCATTGAAAGTCAACCAAATGGACCCTTACAGGGTCTGAGAGGCTAAATGTCATCAAATGGTGGTCCGTGGCTCAAATGCTGCACAGACTTGGCGAGCTGCAGGCACCCAGTCAAATTTCCTGAAATTTGTTTCTAGTTACGATTAAGTATGCGTTTTAGATTTCAACCTGTGTTTCTGCCATTGCATGGCAGGCACCCAGAATTATAATCACCAATACGCGAAACTTTGACGTCTATGGCCGGCCGCACGGTTTGCCAAAGCCCCGAAATATATACATCAAAACGTGCGGCTCGGCCGGGAATGGTGTGCTTGTGCTTTTCTTTCCGATTCGTGTTACCGTGCCTACGTAATTCGCAATAAACAACGCGAAAAATGCCCCATTCAAAGTCGATGGGGAGACGCGGGTAAAAACAGAAAACGACACGTTACTTTGGAGCCACATTGCTCTGGCATACTGGTACGTAGAAACACGATTTAAACGTCAAACAGCACACGAGGCCATCGACTTTGTGGTGGTTCAGACGGAATTCGAATACGTTGCACGGTTTGCCCGCTATCGCAGTTCAAAGTGTGTGTGGTCTGAGCAATATTCTCGACTCAGAGTGTCGCACGCCCAGAGAGAGAGCGGATCAGAGTGAGAAGCCAATGTGAAGACTATACCGAAATTCTCCGAACAAATCGTCCTCACGGCCAAAATATTCACTTTACACGCATGGGTTTCGGTAATTTTGTAGCCACACTCGTCCTCTTTCACCGAATGTCACAACCATAGCCCAGATACATACAGTACGTGAACTACAGCCCTGAAAGCGACAGGTGTACCATCATAATGTGTCATAAACTCCATGTTAAATACCTGAATGAGTCAGCAATTTTTTCATCACAAACACAATTCTTAACTCGCTCTTATAACCACGTTTTTTATCGTACCAATACCACGATCGCACACGGCGTACCTCAATGCCTCGGGTCACTCACGGCAAAAACAAAAATCGCATTCGACTTTTACTTTTTGCGATAGAGCAATTTGTTCGGACATACGTTCTCTCATACGTTCTCTCATTAACTTTCAATACTGTTTGCGTTTGCATAGACTAGCCCAGGAGAAAATGATACTTTGTTAATGATTCAAGGTCACCTGATCAACTCTCACACACGCGCGCACACACGCACATGCACGCACATGCACACATGTGCACACACACACACACACATTGAAAGTCAATAGAGAAATTCGGGGAAACACGTAACTCTGTCATTTCTCAACCGTTTCGGACGCGGGGCGGCTCGCCAGAACTGGGCCGCCCCCCTGAGCGAAACCATATGGACCCCTTAGCATGTTAGCATTAGCATGTTAGCATTAGCATCTTAGCATGTTAGCATTAGCATGTTAGCATTAGCATGTTAGCATGTTAGCATTAGCATGTTAGCATTAGCATGTTAGCATTAGCATGTTAGCATGTTAGCATGTTAGCATTAGCATGTTAGCATTAGCATGTTAGCATGTTAGCATTAGCATATTAGCATTAGCATGTTAGCATTAGCATGTTAGCATGTTAGCATTAGCATGTTAGCATTAGCATGTTAGTATTAGCATGTTGGCATGTTAGCATGTTAGCATTAGAATGTTGGTGGCAACGTAATGTGCAATAAACTTAGACAAAATACCCCATTGAAAGTCAACCAAATGGACCCTTACAGGTTCTGAGAGGCTAAATGTCATCAAATGGTGGTCCGTGGCTCAAATGCTGCACAGACTTGGCGAGCTGCAGGCACCCAGTCAAATTTCCTGAAATTTGTTTCTAGTTCTGGGTGCCTGCCATGCAATGGCAGAAACACAGGTTGAAATCTAACACGCATACTTAATAATAATAATCGTAATAGATGTTCCGGAACTTCGACGTCTACGGCCGGCCGCACGGTTTGCCAAAGCCCCGCAATATATACATCAAAACGTGCGGCTCGGCCGGGAATGGTGTGCTTGTGCTTTTCTTTCCGATTCGTGTTACCGTGCCCACGTAATTCGCAATAAACGACGCGAAAAATGCCCCATTCAAAGTCGATGGGGAAACGCGTGGAAAAACAGAAAACGACACGTTACTTTGGAGCCACATTGCTCTGGCATACTGTTACGTAGAAACACGATTTAAACGTCAAACAGCACACGAGGCCATCGACTTTGTGGTGGTTCAGACGGAATTCGAATACGTTGCACGGTTTGCCCGCTATCGCAGTTCAAAGTGTGTGTGGTCTGAGAAATATTCTCGACTCAGAGTGTCGCACGCCCAGAGAGAGAGCGGATCAGAGTGAGAAGCCAATGTGAAGACTATACCGAAATTCTCCGAACAAATCGTCCTCACGGCCAAAATATTCACTTTACACGCATGGGTTTCGGTAATTTTGTAGCCACACTCGTCCTCTTTCACCCAATGTCAAAACCATAGCACAGATACATACAGTACGTGAACTACAGCCCTGAAAGCGACAGGTGTACCATCATAATGTGTCATAAACTCCATGTTAAATGCCTGAATGAGTCAGCAATTTTTTCATCACAAGCACAATTCTTAACTCGCACTTATAACCACGTTTTTTATCGTACCAATACCACGATCGCACACGGCGTACCTCAATGCCTCGGGTCACTCACGGGGAAAACAAAAATCGCATTCGACTTTTACTTTTTGCGATAGAGCAATTTGTTCGGACATACCTGTCATTGACAGTCAGTGGGCTTTTAACATTCAATACTGTTTGCGTTTGCATAGACTAGCCCAGGTGAAAATGATACTTTGTTAATGATTCAAGGTCACCTGACCAACTCTCACACACGCGCGCACACACGCACATGCATGCACATGCACACATGTGCACGCACACACACACATTGAAAGTCAATAGAGGAATTCGGGGAAACACGTAACTCTGTCATTTCTCAACCGTTTCGGACGCGGGGCGGCTCGCCAGAACCGGGCCGCCCCCCTGAGCGAAACCAAATGGACCCCTTAGCATGTTAGCATTAGCATGTTAGCATGTTAGCATTAGCATGTTAGCATGTTAGCATTAGCATGTTAGCATGTTAGCATTAGCATGTTAGCATTAGCATGTTAGCATGTTAGCATGTTAGCATTAGCATGTTAGCATGTTAGCATTAGCATGTTAGCATGTTAGCATTAACATGTTAGCATTAGCATGTTAGCATGTTAGCATTAGCATGTTAGCATTAGCATGTTAGCATTAGCATGTTAGCATTAGCATATTAGCATGTCAGCATTAGCATGTTAGCATTAGCATGTTAGCATGTTAGCATGTTAGCATTAGCATGTTAGCATTAGCATGTTAGCATGTTAGCATTAGCATGTTAGCATGTTAGCATTAGCATGTTAGCATTAGCATATTAGCATGTTAGCATTAGCATATTAGCATTAGCATGTTAGCATTAGCATTTTAGCATGTTAGCATGTTAGCATGTTAGCATTAGCATGTTAGCATTAGCATGTTAGTATTAGCATGTTAGCATGTTAGCATTAGAATGTTGGTGGCAACGTAATGTGCAATAAACTTAGACAAAATACCCCATTGAAAGTCAACCAAATGGACCCTTACAGGGTCTGAGAGGCTAAATGTCATCAAATGGTGGTCCGTGGCTCAAATGCTGCACAGACTTGGCGAGCTGCAGGCACCCAGTCAAATTTCCTGAAATTTGTTTCTAGTTCTGGGTGCCTGCCATGCAATGGCAGAAACACAGGTTGAAATCTAAAACGCATACTTAATCGTAGTAATCACCAATACGCGAAACTTCGACGTCTATGGCCGGCCGCACGGTTTGCCAAAGCCCCGCAATATATACATCAAAACGTGCGGCTCGGCCGGGAATGGTGTGCTTGTGCTTTTCTTTCCGATTCGCGTTACCGTGCCGACGTAATTCGCAATAAACGACGCGAAAAATGCCCCATTCAAAGTCGATGGGGAAACGCGTGGAAAAACAGAAAACGACACGTTACTTTGGAGCCACATTGCTCTGGCATACTGGTACGTAGAAACACGATTTAAACGTCAAACAGCACACGAGGCCATCGACTTTGTGGTGGTTCAGACGGAATTCGAATACGTTGCACGGTTTGCCCGCTATCGCAGTTCAAAGTGTGTGTGGTCTGAGCAATATTCTCGACTCAGAGTGTCGCACGCCCAGAGAGAGAGCGGATCAGAGTGAGAAGCCAATGTGAAGACTATACCGAAATTCTCCGAACAAATCGTCCTCACGGCCAAAATATTCACTTTACACGCATGGGTTTCGGTAATTTTGTAGCCACACTCGTCCTCTTTCACCCAATGTCACAACCATAGCCCAGATACATACAGTACGTGAACTACAGCCCTGAAAGCGACAGGTGTACCATCATAATGTGTCATAAACTCCATGTTAAATGCCTGAATGAGTCAGCAATTTTTTCATCACAAGCACACTTCTTAACTCGCTCTTATAACCACGTTTTTTATCGTACCAATACCACGATCGCACACGGCGTACCTCAATGCCTCGGGTCACTCACGGGGAAAACAAAAATCGCATTCGACTTTTACTTTTTGCGATAGAGCAATTTGTTCGGACATACGTTCTCTCATAGAGAGTCAGTGGGCTTTTAACTTGCAATACTGTTTGCATTTGCATAGACTAGCCCAGGTGAAAATGATACTTTGTTAATGATTCAAGGTCACCTGACCAACTCTCACACGCGCGCGCACACATGCACATGCACGCACATGCACACATGTGCACGCACACACACATTGAAAGTCAATAGAGAAATTCGGGGAAACACGTAACTCTGTCATTTCTCAACCGTTTCGGATGCGGGGCGGCTCGCCAGAACCGGGCCGCCCCCCTGAGCGAAACCAAATGGACCCCTTAGCATGTTAGCATTAGCATGTTAGCATTAGCATGTTAGCATTAGCATGTTAGCATGTTAGCATTAGCATGTTAGCATGTTAGCATGTTAGCATGTTAGCATGTTAGCATTAGCATGTTAGCATGTTACCATGTTAGCATTAGCATGTTAGCATGTTACCATGTTAGCATTAGCATGTTAGCATTAGCATGTTACCATGTTAGCATTAGCATGTTAGCATTAGCATGTTAGCATGTTAGCATTAGCATGTTAGCATGTTAGCATGTTAGCATTAGCATGTTAGCATGTTAGCATTAGCATGTTAGCATGTTAGCATTAGCATGTTAGCATTAGCATGTTAGCATTAGCATGTTAGCATGTTACCATGTTAGCATTAGCATGTTAGCATGTTACCATGTTAGCATTAGCATGTTAGCATTAGCATGTTACCATGTTAGCATTAGCATGTTAGCATTAGCATGTTAGCATGTTAGCATTAGCATGTTAGCATGTTAGCATGTTAGCATTAGCATGTTAGCATGTTAGCATTAGCATGTTAGCATGTTAGCATGTTAGCATTAGCATGTTAGCATGTTAGCATTAGCATGTTAGCATGTTAGCATTAGCATGTTAACATGTTAGCATTAGCATGTTAGCATTAGCATGTTAGCATGTTAACATTAGCATTAGCATGTTAGCATGTTAGCATTAGCATGTTAGCATGTTAGCATTAGCATGTTAGCATGTTAGCTTTAGCATGTTAGCATGTTAGCATTAGCATGTTAGCATTAGCATGTTAGCATGTTAGCATTAGCATGTTAGCATTAGCATGTTAGCATGTTAACATTAGCATTAGCATGTTAACATGTTAGCATTAGCATGTTAGCATGTTAGCATTAGCATGTTAGCATGTTAGCATTAGCATGTTAGCATGTTAGCATTAGCATGTTAGCATGTTAACATTAGCATGTTAGTATGTTAGCATTAGCATGTTAGCATGTTAGCATGTTAGCATTAGCATGTTAGTATTAGCATGTTAGCATTAGCATGTTAGCATTAGCATGTTAGCATGTTAGCATTAGCATGTTAGCATGTTAGCATTAGCATGTTAGCATGTTAACATTAGCATGTTAGTATGTTAGCATTAGCATGTTAGCATGTTAGCATGTTAGCATTAGCATGTTAGTATTAGCATGTTAGCATGTTAGCATTAGAATGTTGGTGGCAACGTAATGTGCAATAAACTTAGACAAAATACCCCATTGAAAGTCAACCAAATGGACCCTTACAGGGTCTGAGAGGCTAAATGTCATCAAATGGTGGTCCGTGGCTCAAATGCTGCACAGACTTGGCGAGCTGCAGGCACCCAGTCAAATTTCCTGAAATTTGTTTCTAGTTACGATTAAGTATGCGTTTTAGATTTCAACCTGTGTTTCTGCCATTGCATGGCAGGCACCCAGAATTATAATCACCAATACGCGAAACTTTGACGTCTATGGCCGGCCGCACGGTTTGCCAAAGCCCCGAAATATATACATCAAAACGTGCGGCTCGGCCGGGAATGGTGTGCTTGTGCTTTTCTTTCCGATTCGTGTTACCGTGCCTACGTAATTCGCAATAAACAACGCGAAAAATGCCCCATTCAAAGTCGATGGGGAGACGCGGGTAAAAACAGAAAACGACACGTTACTTTGGAGCCACATTGCTCTGGCATACTGGTACGTAGAAACACGATTTAAACGTCAAACAGCACACGAGGCCATCGACTTTGTGGTGGTTCAGACGGAATTCGAATACGTTGCACGGTTTGCCCGCTATCGCAGTTCAAAGTGTGTGTGGTCTGAGCAATATTCTCGACTCAGAGTGTCGCACGCCCAGAGAGAGAGCGGATCAGAGTGAGAAGCCAATGTGAAGACTATACCGAAATTCTCCGAACAAATCGTCCTCACGGCCAAAATATTCACTTTACACGCATGGGTTTCGGTAATTTTGTAGCCACACTCGTCCTCTTTCACCGAATGTCACAACCATAGCCCAGATACATACAGTACGTGAACTACAGCCCTGAAAGCGACAGGTGTACCATCATAATGTGTCATAAACTCCATGTTAAATACCTGAATGAGTCAGCAATTTTTTCATCACAAACACAATTCTTAACTCGCTCTTATAACCACGTTTTTTATCGTACCAATACCACGATCGCACACGGCGTACCTCAATGCCTCGGGTCACTCACGGCAAAAACAAAAATCGCATTCGACTTTTACTTTTTGCGATAGAGCAATTTGTTCGGACATACGTTCTCTCATACGTTCTCTCATTAACTTTCAATACTGTTTGCGTTTGCATAGACTAGCCCAGGAGAAAATGATACTTTGTTAATGATTCAAGGTCACCTGATCAACTCTCACACACGCGCGCACACACGCACATGCACGCACATGCACACATGTGCACACACACACACACACATTGAAAGTCAATAGAGAAATTCGGGGAAACACGTAACTCTGTCATTTCTCAACCGTTTCGGACGCGGGGCGGCTCGCCAGAACTGGGCCGCCCCCCTGAGCGAAACCATATGGACCCCTTAGCATGTTAGCATTAGCATGTTAGCATTAGCATCTTAGCATGTTAGCATTAGCATGTTAGCATTAGCATGTTAGCATGTTAGCATTAGCATGTTAGCATTAGCATGTTAGCATTAGCATGTTAGCATGTTAGCATGTTAGCATTAGCATGTTAGCATTAGCATGTTAGCATGTTAGCATTAGCATATTAGCATTAGCATGTTAGCATTAGCATGTTAGCATGTTAGCATTAGCATGTTAGCATTAGCATGTTAGTATTAGCATGTTGGCATGTTAGCATGTTAGCATTAGAATGTTGGTGGCAACGTAATGTGCAATAAACTTAGACAAAATACCCCATTGAAAGTCAACCAAATGGACCCTTACAGGTTCTGAGAGGCTAAATGTCATCAAATGGTGGTCCGTGGCTCAAATGCTGCACAGACTTGGCGAGCTGCAGGCACCCAGTCAAATTTCCTGAAATTTGTTTCTAGTTCTGGGTGCCTGCCATGCAATGGCAGAAACACAGGTTGAAATCTAACACGCATACTTAATAATAATAATCGTAATAGATGTTCCGGAACTTCGACGTCTACGGCCGGCCGCACGGTTTGCCAAAGCCCCGCAATATATACATCAAAACGTGCGGCTCGGCCGGGAATGGTGTGCTTGTGCTTTTCTTTCCGATTCGTGTTACCGTGCCCACGTAATTCGCAATAAACGACGCGAAAAATGCCCCATTCAAAGTCGATGGGGAAACGCGTGGAAAAACAGAAAACGACACGTTACTTTGGAGCCACATTGCTCTGGCATACTGTTACGTAGAAACACGATTTAAACGTCAAACAGCACACGAGGCCATCGACTTTGTGGTGGTTCAGACGGAATTCGAATACGTTGCACGGTTTGCCCGCTATCGCAGTTCAAAGTGTGTGTGGTCTGAGAAATATTCTCGACTCAGAGTGTCGCACGCCCAGAGAGAGAGCGGATCAGAGTGAGAAGCCAATGTGAAGACTATACCGAAATTCTCCGAACAAATCGTCCTCACGGCCAAAATATTCACTTTACACGCATGGGTTTCGGTAATTTTGTAGCCACACTCGTCCTCTTTCACCCAATGTCAAAACCATAGCACAGATACATACAGTACGTGAACTACAGCCCTGAAAGCGACAGGTGTACCATCATAATGTGTCATAAACTCCATGTTAAATGCCTGAATGAGTCAGCAATTTTTTCATCACAAGCACAATTCTTAACTCGCACTTATAACCACGTTTTTTATCGTACCAATACCACGATCGCACACGGCGTACCTCAATGCCTCGGGTCACTCACGGGGAAAACAAAAATCGCATTCGACTTTTACTTTTTGCGATAGAGCAATTTGTTCGGACATACCTGTCATTGACAGTCAGTGGGCTTTTAACATTCAATACTGTTTGCGTTTGCATAGACTAGCCCAGGTGAAAATGATACTTTGTTAATGATTCAAGGTCACCTGACCAACTCTCACACACGCGCGCACACACGCACATGCATGCACATGCACACATGTGCACGCACACACACACATTGAAAGTCAATAGAGGAATTCGGGGAAACACGTAACTCTGTCATTTCTCAACCGTTTCGGACGCGGGGCGGCTCGCCAGAACCGGGCCGCCCCCCTGAGCGAAACCAAATGGACCCCTTAGCATGTTAGCATTAGCATGTTAGCATGTTAGCATTAGCATGTTAGCATGTTAGCATTAGCATGTTAGCATGTTAGCATTAGCATGTTAGCATTAGCATGTTAGCATGTTAGCATGTTAGCATTAGCATGTTAGCATGTTAGCATTAGCATGTTAGCATGTTAGCATTAACATGTTAGCATTAGCATGTTAGCATGTTAGCATTAGCATGTTAGCATTAGCATGTTAGCATTAGCATGTTAGCATTAGCATATTAGCATGTCAGCATTAGCATGTTAGCATTAGCATGTTAGCATGTTAGCATGTTAGCATTAGCATGTTAGCATTAGCATGTTAGCATGTTAGCATTAGCATGTTAGCATGTTAGCATTAGCATGTTAGCATTAGCATATTAGCATGTTAGCATTAGCATATTAGCATTAGCATGTTAGCATTAGCATTTTAGCATGTTAGCATGTTAGCATGTTAGCATTAGCATGTTAGCATTAGCATGTTAGTATTAGCATGTTAGCATGTTAGCATTAGAATGTTGGTGGCAACGTAATGTGCAATAAACTTAGACAAAATACCCCATTGAAAGTCAACCAAATGGACCCTTACAGGGTCTGAGAGGCTAAATGTCATCAAATGGTGGTCCGTGGCTCAAATGCTGCACAGACTTGGCGAGCTGCAGGCACCCAGTCAAATTTCCTGAAATTTGTTTCTAGTTCTGGGTGCCTGCCATGCAATGGCAGAAACACAGGTTGAAATCTAAAACGCATACTTAATCGTAGTAATCACCAATACGCGAAACTTCGACGTCTATGGCCGGCCGCACGGTTTGCCAAAGCCCCGCAATATATACATCAAAACGTGCGGCTCGGCCGGGAATGGTGTGCTTGTGCTTTTCTTTCCGATTCGCGTTACCGTGCCGACGTAATTCGCAATAAACGACGCGAAAAATGCCCCATTCAAAGTCGATGGGGAAACGCGTGGAAAAACAGAAAACGACACGTTACTTTGGAGCCACATTGCTCTGGCATACTGGTACGTAGAAACACGATTTAAACGTCAAACAGCACACGAGGCCATCGACTTTGTGGTGGTTCAGACGGAATTCGAATACGTTGCACGGTTTGCCCGCTATCGCAGTTCAAAGTGTGTGTGGTCTGAGCAATATTCTCGACTCAGAGTGTCGCACGCCCAGAGAGAGAGCGGATCAGAGTGAGAAGCCAATGTGAAGACTATACCGAAATTCTCCGAACAAATCGTCCTCACGGCCAAAATATTCACTTTACACGCATGGGTTTCGGTAATTTTGTAGCCACACTCGTCCTCTTTCACCCAATGTCACAACCATAGCCCAGATACATACAGTACGTGAACTACAGCCCTGAAAGCGACAGGTGTACCATCATAATGTGTCATAAACTCCATGTTAAATGCCTGAATGAGTCAGCAATTTTTTCATCACAAGCACACTTCTTAACTCGCTCTTATAACCACGTTTTTTATCGTACCAATACCACGATCGCACACGGCGTACCTCAATGCCTCGGGTCACTCACGGGGAAAACAAAAATCGCATTCGACTTTTACTTTTTGCGATAGAGCAATTTGTTCGGACATACGTTCTCTCATAGAGAGTCAGTGGGCTTTTAACTTGCAATACTGTTTGCATTTGCATAGACTAGCCCAGGTGAAAATGATACTTTGTTAATGATTCAAGGTCACCTGACCAACTCTCACACGCGCGCGCACACATGCACATGCACGCACATGCACACATGTGCACGCACACACACATTGAAAGTCAATAGAGAAATTCGGGGAAACACGTAACTCTGTCATTTCTCAACCGTTTCGGATGCGGGGCGGCTCGCCAGAACCGGGCCGCCCCCCTGAGCGAAACCAAATGGACCCCTTAGCATGTTAGCATTAGCATGTTAGCATTAGCATGTTAGCATTAGCATGTTAGCATGTTAGCATTAGCATGTTAGCATGTTAGCATGTTAGCATGTTAGCATTAGCATGTTAGCATGTTACCATGTTAGCATTAGCATGTTAGCATGTTACCATGTTAGCATTAGCATGTTAGCATTAGCATGTTACCATGTTAGCATTAGCATGTTAGCATTAGCATGTTAGCATGTTAGCATTAGCATGTTAGCATGTTAGCATGTTAGCATTAGCATGTTAGCATGTTAGCATTAGCATGTTAGCATGTTAGCATTAGCATGTTAGCTTTAGCATGTTAGCATTAGCATGTTAGCATTAGCATGTTAGCATGTTACCATGTTAGCATTAGCATGTTAGCATGTTACCATGTTAGCATTAGCATGTTAGCATTAGCATGTTACCATGTTAGCATTAGCATGTTAGCATTAGCATGTTAGCATGTTAGCATTAGCATGTTAGCATGTTAGCATGTTAGCATTAGCATGTTAGCATGTTAGCATTAGCATGTTAGCATGTTAGCATGTTAGCATTAGCATGTTAGCATGTTAGCATTAGCATGTTAGCATGTTAGCATTAGCATGTTAACATGTTAGCATTAGCATGTTAGCATTAGCATGTTAGCATGTTAACATTAGCATTAGCATGTTAGCATGTTAGCATTAGCATGTTAGCATGTTAGCATTAGCATGATAGCATGTTAGCTTTAGCATGTTAGCATGTTAGCATTAGCATGTTAGCATTAGCATGTTAGCATGTTAGCATTAGCATGTTAGCATTAGCATGTTAGCATGTTAACATTAGCATTAGCATGTTAACATGTTAGCATTAGCATGTTAGCATGTTAGCATTAGCATGTTAGCATGTTAGCATTAGCATGTTAGCATTAGCATGTTAGCATGTTAACATTAGCATGTTAGTATGTTAGCATTAGCATGTTAGCATGTTAGCATGTTAGCATTAGCATGTTAGTATTAGCATGTTAGCATTAGCATGTTAGCATTAGCATGTTAGCATGTTAGCATTAGCATGTTAGCATGTTAGCATTAGCATGTTAGCATGTTAACATTAGCATGTTAGTATGTTAGCATTAGCATGTTAGCATGTTAGCATGTTAGCATTAGCATGTTAGTATTAGCATGTTAGCATGTTAGCATTAGAATGTTGGTGGCAACGTAATGTGCAATAAACTTAGACAAAATACCCCATTGAAAGTCAACCAAATGGACCCTTACAGGGTCTGAGAGGCTAAATGTCATCAAATGGTGGTCCGTGGCTCAAATGCTGCACAGACTTGGCGAGCTGCAGGCACCCAGTCAAATTTCCTGAAATTTGTTTCTAGTTACGATTAAGTATGCGTTTTAGATTTCAACCTGTGTTTCTGCCATTGCATGGCAGGCACCCAGAATTATAATCACCAATACGCGAAACTTTGACGTCTATGGCCGGCCGCACGGTTTGCCAAAGCCCCGCAATATATACATCAAAACGTGCGGCTCGGCCGGGAATGGTGTGCTTGTGCTTTTCTTTCCGATTCGTGTTACCGTGCCTACGTAATTCGCAATAAACAACGCGAAAAATGCCCCATTCAAAGTCGATGGGGAGACGCGGGTAAAAACAGAAAACGACACGTTACTTTGGAGCCACATTGCTCTGGCATACTGGTACGTAGAAACACGATTTAAACGTCAAACAGCACACGAGGCCATCGACTTTGTGGTGGTTCAGACGGAATTCGAATACGTTGCACGGTTTGCCCGCTATCGCAGTTCAAAGTGTGTGTGGTCTGAGCAATATTCTCGACTCAGAGTGTCGCACGCCCAGAGAGAGAGCGGATCAGAGTGAGAAGCCAATGTGAAGTCTATACCGAAATTCTCCGAACAAATCGTCCTCACGGCCAAAATATTCACTTTACACGCATGGGTTTCGGTAATTTTGTAGCCACACTCGTCCTCTTTCACCGAATGTCACAACCATAGCCCAGATACATACAGTACGTGAACTACAGCCCTGAAAGCGACAGGTGTACCATCATAATGTGTCATAAACTCCATGTTAAATACCTGAATGAGTCAGCAATTTTTTCATCACAAACACAATTCTTAACTCGCTCTTATAACCACGTTTTTTATCGTACCAATACCACGATCGCACACGGCGTACCTCAATGCCTCGGGTCACTCACGGCAAAAACAAAAATCGCATTCGACTTTTACTTTTTGCGATAGAGCAATTTGTTCGGACATACGTTCTCTCATACGTTCTCTCATTAACTTTCAATACTGTTTGCGTTTGCATAGACTAGCCCAGGAGAAAATGATACTTTGTTAATGATTCAAGGTCACCTGATCAACTCTCACACACGCGCGCACACACGCACATGCACGCACATGCACACATGTGCACACACACACACACATTGAAAGTCAATAGAGAAATTCGGGGAAACACGTAACTCTGTCATTTCTCAACCGTTTCGGACGCGGGGCGGCTCGCCAGAACTGGGCCGCCCCCCTGAGCGAAACCATATGGACCCCTTAGCATGTTAGCATTAGCATGTTAGCATTAGCATCTTAGCATGTTAGCATTAGCATGTTAGCATTAGCATGTTAGCATGTTAGCATTAGCATGTTAGCATTAGCATATTTGCATGTTAGCATGTTAGCATTAGCATGTTAGCATGTTAGCATTAGCATGTTAGCATTAGCATGTTAGCATGTTAGCATTAGCATATTAGCATGTTAGCATTAGCATGTTAGCATTAGCATGTTAACATGTTAGCATTAGCATGTTAGCATTAACATGTTAGCATGTTAGCATTAGCATGTTAGCATTAGCATGTTAGCATTAGCATGTTAGCATTAGCATGTTAGCATGTTAGCATGTTAGCATGTTAGCATTAGCATGTTAGCATTAGCATGTTAGCATGTTAGCATTAGCATGTTAGCATGTTAGAATTAGCATGTTAGAATTAGCATGTTAGCATTAGCATGTTAGCATTAGCATGTTAGCATGTTAGCATGTTTGCATGTTAGCATGTTAGCATGTTAGCATTAGCATGTTAGCATTAGCATATTAGCATTAGCATATTAGCATTAGCATATTAGCATTAGCATGTTAGCATGTTAGCATGTTAGCATTAGCATGTTAGCATTAGCATGTTAGTATTAGCATGTTAGCATGTTAGCATTAGAATGTTGGTGGCAACGTAATGTGCAATAAACTTAAACAAAATACCCCATTGAAAGTCAACCAAATGGACCCTTACAGGGTCTGAGAGGCTAAATGTCATCAAATGGTGGTCAAATGCTGCACAGACTTGGCGAGCTGCAGGCACCCAGTCAAATTTCCTGAAATTTGTTTCTAGTTCTGGGTGCCTGCCATGCAATGGCAGAAACACAGGTTGAAATCTAAAACGCATACTTAATAATTATAATCACCAATACGCGAAACTTCGACGTCTACGGCCGGCCGCACGGTTTGCCAAAGCCCCGCAATATATACATCAAAACGTGCGGCTCGGCCGGGAATGGTGTGCTTGTGCTTTTCTTTCCGATTCGTGTTACCGTGCCCACGTAATTCGCAATAAACGACGCGAAAAATGCCCCATTCAAAGTCGATGGGGAAACGCGTGGAAAAACAGAAAACGACACGTTACTTTGGAGCCACATTGCTCTGGCATACTGGTACGTAGAAACACGATTTGAACGTGAAACAGCACACGAGGCCATCGACTTTGTGGTGGTTCAGACGGAATTCGAATACGTTGCACGGTTTGCCCGCTATGGCAGTTCAAAGTGTGTGTGGTCTGAGCAATATTCTCGACTCAGAGTGTCGCACGCCCAGAGAGAGAGCGGATCAGAGTGAGAAGCCAATGTGAAGACTATACCGAAATTCTCCGAACAAATCGTCCTCACGGCCAAAATATTCACTTTACACGCATGGGTTTCGGTAATTTTGTAGCCACACTCGTCCTCTTTCACCCAATGTCACAACCAAAGCCCAGATACATACAGTACGTGAACTACAGCTCTGAAAGCGACAGGTGTACCATCATAATGTGTCAAAAACTCCATGTTAACTGCCTGAATGACTCAGCAATTTTTTCATCACAAGCACAATTCTTAACTCGCTCTTATAACCACGTTTTTCATCGTACCAATGCCACGATCGCACACGGCGTACCTCAATGCCTCGGGTCACTCACGGTGAAAACAAAAATCGCATTCGACTTTTACTTTTTGCGATAGAGCAATTTGTTCGGACATACGATCTCTCATAGAGAGTCAGTGTGCTTTACCTTTCAATACTGTTTGCATTGCATAGACTAGCCCAGGTGAAAATGATACTTTGTTAATGATTCAAGGTCACCTGACCAACTCTCGCACACACGCACATGCACACATGTGCACGCACACACACACATTGAAAGTCAATAGAGAAATTCGGGAAAACACGTAACTCTGTCATTTCTCAACCGTTTCGGACGCGGGGCGGCTCGCCAGAACCGGGCCGCCCCCCTGAGCGAAACCAAATGGACCCCTTAGCATGTTAGCATTAGCATGTTAGCATTAGCATGTTAGCATGTTAGCGTTAGCATGTTAGCATGTTAGCATTAGCATGTTAGCATGTTAGCATTAGCATATTATCATGTTAGCATTAGCATGTTAGCATGTTAGCATTAGCATGTTAGCATTAGCATGTTAGCATGTTAGCATTAGCATGTTAACATGTTAGCATTAGCATGTTAGCATTAGCATGTTAGCATTAGCATGTTAGCATGTTAGCATTAACATGTTAGCATTTTAGCATGTTAGCATTAGCATGTTAGCATTAGCATGTTAGCATGTTAGCATTAGCATGTTAGCATTAGCATGTTAACATGTTAGCATGTTAGCATTTTAGCATGTTAGCATTAGCATTTTAGCATGTTAGCATGTTAGCATTAGCATGTTAGCATTAGCATATTAGCATTATCATGTTAGCATGTTAGCATTAGCATGTTAGCATTAGCATGTTAGCATGTTAGCGTTAGCATGTTAGCATGTTAGCATTAGCATGTTAGCATTAGCATGTTAGCATGTTAGCATGAGCATGTTAGCATGTTAGCATGTTAGCATGTTAGCATGTTAGCATTAGCATGTTAGCATGTTAGCATTAGCATGTTAGCATTAGCATGTTAGCATTAGCATGTTAGCATGTTAGCATTAGCATGTTAGCATGTTAGCATTAGCATGTTAGCATGTTAGCATTAGCATATTAGCATATTAGCATGTTAGCATTAGCATGTTAGCATTAGAATTTTAGCATGTTAGCATGTTAGCATTAACATGTTAGCATTAGCATGTTAGTATTAGAATGTTGGTGGCAACGTAATGTGCAATAAACTTAGACAAAATACCCCATTGAAAGTCAACCAAATGGACCCTTACAGGGTCTGAGAGGCTAAATGTCATCAAATGGTGGTCCGTGGCTCAAATGCTGCACAGACTTGGCGAGCTGCAGGCACCCAGTCAAATTTCCTGAAATTTGTTTCTAGTTCTGGGTGCCTGCCATGCAATGGCAGAAACACAGGTTGAAATCTAAAACGCATACTTAATCGTAATAATTATTATAATCACCAATACGCGAAACTTTGACGTCTATGGCCGGCCGCACGGTTTGCCAAAGCCCCGCAATATATACATCAAAACGTGCGGCTCGGCCGGGAATGGTGTGCTTGTGCTTTTCTTTCCGATTCGTGTTACCGTGCCGACGTAATTCGCAATAAACGACGCGAAAAATGCCCCATTCAAAGTCGATGGGGAAACGCGTGGAAAAACAGAAAACGACACGTTACTTTGGAGCCACATTGCTCTGGCATACTGGTACGTAGAAACACGATTTAAACGTCAAACAGCACACGAGGCCATCGACTTTGTGGTGGTTCAGACGGAATTCGAATACGTTGCACGGTTTGCCCGCTATCGCAGTTCAAAGTGTGTGTGGTCTGAGCAATATTCTCGACTCAGAGTGTCGCACGCCCAGAGAGAGAGCGGATCAGAGTGAGAAGCCAATGTGAAGACTATACCGAAATTCTCCGAACAAATCGTCCTCACGGCCAAAATATTCACTTTACACGCATGGGTTTCGGTAATTTTGTAGCCACACTCGTCCTCTTTCACCCAATGTCACAACCATAGCCCAGATACATACAGTACGTGAACTACAGCCCTGAAAGCGACAGGTGTACCATCATAATGTGTCATAAACTCCATGTTAAATGCCTGAATGAGTCAGCAATTTTTTCATCACAAGCACACTTCTTAACTCGCTCTTATAACCACGTTTTTTATCGTACCAATACCACGATCGCACACGGCGTACCTCAATGCCTCGGGTCACTCACGGGGAAAACAAAAATCGCATTCGACTTTTACTTTTTGCGATAGAGCAATTTGTTCGGACATACGTTCTCTCATAGAGAGTCAGTGGGCTTTTAACTTGCAATACTGTTTGCATTTGCATAGACTAGCCCAGGTGAAAATGATACTTTGTTAATGATTCAAGGTCACCTGACCAACTCTCACACGCGCGCGCACACATGCACATGCACGCACATGCACACATGTGCACGCACACACACATTGAAAGTCAATAGAGAAATTCGGGGAAACACGTAACTCTGTCATTTCTCAACCGTTTCGGATGCGGGGCGGCTCGCCAGAACCGGGCCGCCCCCCTGAGCGAAACCAAATGGACCCCTTAGCATGTTAGCATTAGCATGTTAGCATTAGCATGTTAGCATTAGCATGTTAGCATGTTAGCATTAGCATGTTAGCATGTTAGCATGTTAGCATGTTAGCATTAGCATGTTAGCATGTTACCATGTTAGCATTAGCATGTTAGCATGTTACCATGTTAGCATTAGCATGTTAGCATTAGCATGTTACCATGTTAGCATTAGCATGTTAGCATTAGCATGTTAGCATGTTAGCATTAGCATGTTAGCATGTTAGCATGTTAGCATTAGCATGTTAGCATGTTAGCATTAGCATGTTAGCATGTTAGCATTAGCATGTTAGCATTAGCATGTTAGCATTAGCATGTTAGCATGTTACCATGTTAGCATTAGCATGTTAGCATGTTACCATGTTAGCATTAGCATGTTAGCATTAGCATGTTACCATGTTAGCATTAGCATGTTAGCATTAGCATGTTAGCATGTTAGCATTAGCATGTTAGCATGTTAGCATGTTAGCATTAGCATGTTAGCATGTTAGCATTAGCATGTTAGCATGTTAGCATGTTAGCATTAGCATGTTAGCATGTTAGCATTAGCATGTTAGCATGTTAGCATTAGCATGTTAACATGTTAGCATTAGCATGTTAGCATTAGCATGTTAGCATGTTAACATTAGCATTAGCATGTTAGCATGTTAGCATTAGCATGTTAGCATGTTAGCATTAGCATGTTAGCATGTTAGCTTTAGCATGTTAGCATGTTAGCATTAGCATGTTAGCATTAGCATGTTAGCATGTTAGCATTAGCATGTTAGCATTAGCATGTTAGCATGTTAACATTAGCATTAGCATGTTAACATGTTAGCATTAGCATGTTAGCATGTTAGCATTAGCATGTTAGCATGTTAGCATTAGCATGTTAGCATGTTAGCATTAGCATGTTAGCATGTTAACATTAGCATGTTAGTATGTTAGCATTAGCATGTTAGCATGTTAGCATGTTAGCATTAGCATGTTAGTATTAGCATGTTAGCATTAGCATGTTAGCATTAGCATGTTAGCATGTTAGCATTAGCATGTTAGCATGTTAGCATTAGCATGTTAGCATGTTAACATTAGCATGTTAGTATGTTAGCATTAGCATGTTAGCATGTTAGCATTAGCATGTTAGTATTAGCATGTTAGCATGTTAGCATTAGAATGTTGGTGGCAACGTAATGTGCAATAAACTTAGACAAAATACCCCATTGAAAGTCAACCAAATGGACCCTTACAGGGTCTGAGAGGCTAAATGTCATCAAATGGTGGTCCGTGGCTCAAATGCTGCACAGACTTGGCGAGCTGCAGGCACCCAGTCAAATTTCCTGAAATTTGTTTCTAGTTACGATTAAGTATGCGTTTTAGATTTCAACCTGTGTTTCTGCCATTGCATGGCAGGCACCCAGAATTATAATCACCAATACGCGAAACTTTGACGTCTATGGCCGGCCGCACGGTTTGCCAAAGCCCCGCAATATATACATCAAAACGTGCGGCTCGGCCGGGAATGGTGTGCTTGTGCTTTTCTTTCCGATTCGTGTTACCGTGCCTACGTAATTCGCAATAAACAACGCGAAAAATGCCCCATTCAAAGTCGATGGGGAGACGCGGGTAAAAACAGAAAACGACACGTTACTTTGGAGCCACATTGCTCTGGCATACTGGTACGTAGAAACACGATTTAAACGTCAAACAGCACACGAGGCCATCGACTTTGTGGTGGTTCAGACGGAATTCGAATACGTTGCACGGTTTGCCCGCTATCGCAGTTCAAAGTGTGTGTGGTCTGAGCAATATTCTCGACTCAGAGTGTCGCACGCCCAGAGAGAGAGCGGATCAGAGTGAGAAGCCAATGTGAAGACTATACCGAAATTCTCCGAACAAATCGTCCTCACGGCCAAAATATTCACTTTACACGCATGGGTTTCGGTAATTTTGTAGCCACACTCGTCCTCTTTCACCGAATGTCACAACCATAGCCCAGATACATACAGTACGTGAACTACAGCCCTGAAAGCGACAGGTGTACCATCATAATGTGTCATAAACTCCATGTTAAATACCTGAATGAGTCAGCAATTTTTTCATCACAAACACAATTCTTAACTCGCTCTTATAACCACGTTTTTTATCGTACCAATACCACGATCGCACACGGCGTACCTCAATGCCTCGGGTCACTCACGGCAAAAACAAAAATCGCATTCGACTTTTACTTTTTGCGATAGAGCAATTTGTTCGGACATACGTTCTCTCATACGTTCTCTCATTAACTTTCAATACTGTTTGCGTTTGCATAGACTAGCCCAGGAGAAAATGATACTTTGTTAATGATTCAAGGTCACCTGATCAACTCTCACACACGCGCGCACACACGCACATGCACGCACATGCACACATGTGCACACACACACACACACATTGAAAGTCAATAGAGAAATTCGGGGAAACACGTAACTCTGTCATTTCTCAACCGTTTCGGACGCGGGGCGGCTCGCCAGAACTGGGCCGCCCCCCTGAGCGAAACCATATGGACCCCTTAGCATGTTAGCATTAGCATGTTAGCATTAGCATCTTAGCATGTTAGCATTAGCATGTTAGCATTAGCATGTTAGCATGTTAGCATTAGCATGTTAGCATTAGCATGTTAGCATTAGCATGTTAGCATGTTAGCATGTTAGCATTAGCATGTTAGCATTAGCATGTTAGCATTAGCATATTAGCATTAGCATGTTAGCATTAGCATGTTAGCATGTTAGCATTAGCATGTTAGCATTAGCATGTTAGTATTAGCATGTTGGCATGTTAGCATGTTAGCATTAGAATGTTGGTGGCAACGTAATGTGCAATAAACTTAGACAAAATACCCCATTGAAAGTCAACCAAATGGACCCTTACAGGTTCTGAGAGGCTAAATGTCATCAAATGGTGGTCCGTGGCTCAAATGCTGCACAGACTTGGCGAGCTGCAGGCACCCAGTCAAATTTCCTGAAATTTGTTTCTAGTTCTGGGTGCCTGCCATGCAATGGCAGAAACACAGGTTGAAATCTAACACGCATACTTAATAATAATAATCGTAATAGATGTTCCGGAACTTCGACGTCTACGGCCGGCCGCACGGTTTGCCAAAGCCCCGCAATATATACATCAAAACGTGCGGCTCGGCCGGGAATGGTGTGCTTGTGCTTTTCTTTCCGATTCGTGTTACCGTGCCCACGTAATTCGCAATAAACGACGCGAAAAATGCCCCATTCAAAGTCGATGGGGAAACGCGTGGAAAAACAGAAAACGACACGTTACTTTGGAGCCACATTGCTCTGGCATACTGTTACGTAGAAACACGATTTAAACGTCAAACAGCACACGAGGCCATCGACTTTGTGGTGGTTCAGACGGAATTCGAATACGTTGCACGGTTTGCCCGCTATCGCAGTTCAAAGTGTGTGTGGTCTGAGAAATATTCTCGACTCAGAGTGTCGCACGCCCAGAGAGAGAGCGGATCAGAGTGAGAAGCCAATGTGAAGACTATACCGAAATTCTCCGAACAAATCGTCCTCACGGCCAAAATATTCACTTTACACGCATGGGTTTCGGTAATTTTGTAGCCACACTCGTCCTCTTTCACCCAATGTCAAAACCATAGCACAGATACATACAGTACGTGAACTACAGCCCTGAAAGCGACAGGTGTACCATCATAATGTGTCATAAACTCCATGTTAAATGCCTGAATGAGTCAGCAATTTTTTCATCACAAGCACAATTCTTAACTCGCACTTATAACCACGTTTTTTATCGTACCAATACCACGATCGCACACGGCGTACCTCAATGCCTCGGGTCACTCACGGGGAAAACAAAAATCGCATTCGACTTTTACTTTTTGCGATAGAGCAATTTGTTCGGACATACCTGTCATTGACAGTCAGTGGGCTTTTAACATTCAATACTGTTTGCGTTTGCATAGACTAGCCCAGGTGAAAATGATACTTTGTTAATGATTCAAGGTCACCTGACCAACTCTCACACACGCGCGCACACACGCACATGCATGCACATGCACACATGTGCACGCACACACACACATTGAAAGTCAATAGAGGAATTCGGGGAAACACGTAACTCTGTCATTTCTCAACCGTTTCGGACGCGGGGCGGCTCGCCAGAACCGGGCCGCCCCCCTGAGCGAAACCAAATGGACCCCTTAGCATGTTAGCATTAGCATGTTAGCATGTTAGCATTAGCATGTTAGCATGTTAGCATTAGCATGTTAGCATGTTAGCATTAGCATGTTAGCATTAGCATGTTAGCATGTTAGCATGTTAGCATGTTAGCATTAGCATGTTAGCATGTTAGCATTAGCATGTTAGCATGTTAGCATTAACATGTTAGCATTAGCATGTTAGCATGTTAGCATTAGCATGTTAGCATTAGCATGTTAGCATTAGCATGTTAGCATTAGCATATTAGCATGTCAGCATTAGCATGTTAGCATTAGCATGTTAGCATGTTAGCATGTTAGCATTAGCATGTTAGCATTAGCATGTTAGCATGTTAGCATTAGCATGTTAGCATGTTAGCATTAGCATGTTAGCATTAGCATATTAGCATGTTAGCATTAGCATATTAGCATTAGCATGTTAGCATTAGCATTTTAGCATGTTAGCATGTTAGCATGTTAGCATTAGCATGTTAGCATTAGCATGTTAGTATTAGCATGTTAGCATGTTAGCATTAGAATGTTGGTGGCAACGTAATGTGCAATAAACTTAGACAAAATACCCCATTGAAAGTCAACCAAATGGACCCTTACAGGGTCTGAGAGGCTAAATGTCATCAAATGGTGGTCCGTGGCTCAAATGCTGCACAGACTTGGCGAGCTGCAGGCACCCAGTCAAATTTCCTGAAATTTGTTTCTAGTTCTGGGTGCCTGCCATGCAATGGCAGAAACACAGGTTGAAATCTAAAACGCATACTTAATCGTAGTAATCACCAATACGCGAAACTTCGACGTCTATGGCCGGCCGCACGGTTTGCCAAAGCCCCGCAATATATACATCAAAACGTGCGGCTCGGCCGGGAATGGTGTGCTTGTGCTTTTCTTTCCGATTCGCGTTACCGTGCCGACGTAATTCGCAATAAACGACGCGAAAAATGCCCCATTCAAAGTCGATGGGGAAACGCGTGGAAAAACAGAAAACGACACGTTACTTTGGAGCCACATTGCTCTGGCATACTGGTACGTAGAAACACGATTTAAACGTCAAACAGCACACGAGGCCATCGACTTTGTGGTGGTTCAGACGGAATTCGAATACGTTGCACGGTTTGCCCGCTATCGCAGTTCAAAGTGTGTGTGGTCTGAGCAATATTCTCGACTCAGAGTGTCGCACGCCCAGAGAGAGAGCGGATCAGAGTGAGAAGCCAATGTGAAGACTATACCGAAATTCTCCGAACAAATCGTCCTCACGGCCAAAATATTCACTTTACACGCATGGGTTTCGGTAATTTTGTAGCCACACTCGTCCTCTTTCACCCAATGTCACAACCATAGCCCAGATACATACAGTACGTGAACTACAGCCCTGAAAGCGACAGGTGTACCATCATAATGTGTCATAAACTCCATGTTAAATGCCTGAATGAGTCAGCAATTTTTTCATCACAAGCACACTTCTTAACTCGCTCTTATAACCACGTTTTTTATCGTACCAATACCACGATCGCACACGGCGTACCTCAATGCCTCGGGTCACTCACGGGGAAAACAAAAATCGCATTCGACTTTTACTTTTTGCGATAGAGCAATTTGTTCGGACATACGTTCTCTCATAGAGAGTCAGTGGGCTTTTAACTTGCAATACTGTTTGCATTTGCATAGACTAGCCCAGGTGAAAATGATACTTTGTTAATGATTCAAGGTCACCTGACCAACTCTCACACGCGCGCGCACACATGCACATGCACGCACATGCACACATGTGCACGCACACACACATTGAAAGTCAATAGAGAAATTCGGGGAAACACGTAACTCTGTCATTTCTCAACCGTTTCGGATGCGGGGCGGCTCGCCAGAACCGGGCCGCCCCCCTGAGCGAAACCAAATGGACCCCTTAGCATGTTAGCATTAGCATGTTAGCATTAGCATGTTAGCATTAGCATGTTAGCATGTTAGCATTAGCATGTTAGCATGTTAGCATGTTAGCATGTTAGCATTAGCATGTTAGCATGTTACCATGTTAGCATTAGCATGTTAGCATGTTACCATGTTAGCATTAGCATGTTAGCATTAGCATGTTACCATGTTAGCATTAGCATGTTAGCATTAGCATGTTAGCATGTTAGCATTAGCATGTTAGCATGTTAGCATGTTAGCATTAGCATGTTAGCATGTTAGCATTAGCATGTTAGCATGTTAGCATTAGCATGTTAGCTTTAGCATGTTAGCATTAGCATGTTAGCATTAGCATGTTAGCATGTTACCATGTTAGCATTAGCATGTTAGCATGTTACCATGTTAGCATTAGCATGTTAGCATTAGCATGTTACCATGTTAGCATTAGCATGTTAGCATTAGCATGTTAGCATGTTAGCATTAGCATGTTAGCATGTTAGCATGTTAGCATTAGCATGTTAGCATGTTAGCATTAGCATGTTAGCATGTTAGCATGTTAGCATTAGCATGTTAGCATGTTAGCATTAGCATGTTAGCATGTTAGCATTAGCATGTTAACATGTTAGCATTAGCATGTTAGCATTAGCATGTTAGCATGTTAACATTAGCATTAGCATGTTAGCATGTTAGCATTAGCATGTTAGCATGTTAGCATTAGCATGATAGCATGTTAGCTTTAGCATGTTAGCATGTTAGCATTAGCATGTTAGCATTAGCATGTTAGCATGTTAGCATTAGCATGTTAGCATTAGCATGTTAGCATGTTAACATTAGCATTAGCATGTTAACATGTTAGCATTAGCATGTTAGCATGTTAGCATTAGCATGTTAGCATGTTAGCATTAGCATGTTAGCATTAGCATGTTAGCATGTTAACATTAGCATGTTAGTATGTTAGCATTAGCATGTTAGCATGTTAGCATGTTAGCATTAGCATGTTAGTATTAGCATGTTAGCATTAGCATGTTAGCATTAGCATGTTAGCATGTTAGCATTAGCATGTTAGCATGTTAGCATTAGCATGTTAGCATGTTAACATTAGCATGTTAGTATGTTAGCATTAGCATGTTAGCATGTTAGCATGTTAGCATTAGCATGTTAGTATTAGCATGTTAGCATGTTAGCATTAGAATGTTGGTGGCAACGTAATGTGCAATAAACTTAGACAAAATACCCCATTGAAAGTCAACCAAATGGACCCTTACAGGGTCTGAGAGGCTAAATGTCATCAAATGGTGGTCCGTGGCTCAAATGCTGCACAGACTTGGCGAGCTGCAGGCACCCAGTCAAATTTCCTGAAATTTGTTTCTAGTTACGATTAAGTATGCGTTTTAGATTTCAACCTGTGTTTCTGCCATTGCATGGCAGGCACCCAGAATTATAATCACCAATACGCGAAACTTTGACGTCTATGGCCGGCCGCACGGTTTGCCAAAGCCCCGCAATATATACATCAAAACGTGCGGCTCGGCCGGGAATGGTGTGCTTGTGCTTTTCTTTCCGATTCGTGTTACCGTGCCTACGTAATTCGCAATAAACAACGCGAAAAATGCCCCATTCAAAGTCGATGGGGAGACGCGGGTAAAAACAGAAAACGACACGTTACTTTGGAGCCACATTGCTCTGGCATACTGGTACGTAGAAACACGATTTAAACGTCAAACAGCACACGAGGCCATCGACTTTGTGGTGGTTCAGACGGAATTCGAATACGTTGCACGGTTTGCCCGCTATCGCAGTTCAAAGTGTGTGTGGTCTGAGCAATATTCTCGACTCAGAGTGTCGCACGCCCAGAGAGAGAGCGGATCAGAGTGAGAAGCCAATGTGAAGACTATACCGAAATTCTCCGAACAAATCGTCCTCACGGCCAAAATATTCACTTTACACGCATGGGTTTCGGTAATTTTGTAGCCACACTCGTCCTCTTTCACCGAATGTCACAACCATAGCCCAGATACATACAGTACGTGAACTACAGCCCTGAAAGCGACAGGTGTACCATCATAATGTGTCATAAACTCCATGTTAAATACCTGAATGAGTCAGCAATTTTTTCATCACAAACACAATTCTTAACTCGCTCTTATAACCACGTTTTTTATCGTACCAATACCACGATCGCACACGGCGTACCTCAATGCCTCGGGTCACTCACGGCAAAAACAAAAATCGCATTCGACTTTTACTTTTTGCGATAGAGCAATTTGTTCGGACATACGTTCTCTCATACGTTCTCTCATTAACTTTCAATACTGTTTGCGTTTGCATAGACTAGCCCAGGAGAAAATGATACTTTGTTAATGATTCAAGGTCACCTGATCAACTCTCACACACGCGCGCACACACGCACATGCACGCACATGCACACATGTGCACACACACACACACATTGAAAGTCAATAGAGAAATTCGGGGAAACACGTAACTCTGTCATTTCTCAACCGTTTCGGACGCGGGGCGGCTCGCCAGAACTGGGCCGCCCCCCTGAGCGAAACCATATGGACCCCTTAGCATGTTAGCATTAGCATGTTAGCATTAGCATCTTAGCATGTTAGCATTAGCATGTTAGCATTAGCATGTTAGCATGTTAGCATTAGCATGTTAGCATTAGCATATTTGCATGTTAGCATGTTAGCATTAGCATGTTAGCATGTTAGCATTAGCATGTTAGCATTAGCATGTTAGCATGTTAGCATGTTAGCATTAGCATATTAGCATGTTAGCATTAGCATGTTAGCATTAGCATGTTAACATGTTAGCATTAGCATGTTAGCATTAACATGTTAGCATGTTAGCATTAGCATGTTAGCATTAGCATGTTAGCATTAGCATGTTAGCATTAGCATGTTAGCATGTTAGCATGTTAGCATTAGCATGTTAGCATTAGCATGTTAGCATGTTAGCATTAGCATGTTAGCATGTTAGAATTAGCATGTTAGAATTAGCATGTTAGCATTAGCATGTTAGCATTAGCATGTTAGCATGTTAGCATGTTTGCATGTTAGCATGTTAGCATGTTAGCATTAGCATGTTAGCATTAGCATATTAGCATTAGCATATTAGCATTAGCATATTAGCATTAGCATGTTAGCATGTTAGCATGTTAGCATTAGCATGTTAGCATTAGCATGTTAGTATTAGCATGTTAGCATGTTAGCATTAGAATGTTGGTGGCAACGTAATGTGCAATAAACTTAAACAAAATACCCCATTGAAAGTCAACCAAATGGACCCTTACAGGGTCTGAGAGGCTAAATGTCATCAAATGGTGGTCAAATGCTGCACAGACTTGGCGAGCTGCAGGCACCCAGTCAAATTTCCTGAAATTTGTTTCTAGTTCTGGGTGCCTGCCATGCAATGGCAGAAACACAGGTTGAAATCTAAAACGCATACTTAATAATTATAATCACCAATACGCGAAACTTCGACGTCTACGGCCGGCCGCACGGTTTGCCAAAGCCCCGCAATATATACATCAAAACGTGCGGCTCGGCCGGGAATGGTGTGCTTGTGCTTTTCTTTCCGATTCGTGTTACCGTGCCCACGTAATTCGCAATAAACGACGCGAAAAATGCCCCATTCAAAGTCGATGGGGAAACGCGTGGAAAAACAGAAAACGACACGTTACTTTGGAGCCACATTGCTCTGGCATACTGGTACGTAGAAACACGATTTGAACGTGAAACAGCACACGAGGCCATCGACTTTGTGGTGGTTCAGACGGAATTCGAATACGTTGCACGGTTTGCCCGCTATGGCAGTTCAAAGTGTGTGTGGTCTGAGCAATATTCTCGACTCAGAGTGTCGCACGCCCAGAGAGAGAGCGGATCAGAGTGAGAAGCCAATGTGAAGACTATACCGAAATTCTCCGAACAAATCGTCCTCACGGCCAAAATATTCACTTTACACGCATGGGTTTCGGTAATTTTGTAGCCACACTCGTCCTCTTTCACCCAATGTCACAACCAAAGCCCAGATACATACAGTACGTGAACTACAGCTCTGAAAGCGACAGGTGTACCATCATAATGTGTCAAAAACTCCATGTTAACTGCCTGAATGACTCAGCAATTTTTTCATCACAAGCACAATTCTTAACTCGCTCTTATAACCACGTTTTTCATCGTACCAATGCCACGATCGCACACGGCGTACCTCAATGCCTCGGGTCACTCACGGTGAAAACAAAAATCGCATTCGACTTTTACTTTTTGCGATAGAGCAATTTGTTCGGACATACGATCTCTCATAGAGAGTCAGTGTGCTTTACCTTTCAATACTGTTTGCATTGCATAGACTAGCCCAGGTGAAAATGATACTTTGTTAATGATTCAAGGTCACCTGACCAACTCTCGCACACACGCACATGCACACATGTGCACGCACACACACACATTGAAAGTCAATAGAGAAATTCGGGAAAACACGTAACTCTGTCATTTCTCAACCGTTTCGGACGCGGGGCGGCTCGCCAGAACCGGGCCGCCCCCCTGAGCGAAACCAAATGGACCCCTTAGCATGTTAGCATTAGCATGTTAGCATTAGCATGTTAGCATGTTAGCGTTAGCATGTTAGCATGTTAGCATTAGCATGTTAGCATGTTAGCATTAGCATATTATCATGTTAGCATTAGCATGTTAGCATGTTAGCATTAGCATGTTAGCATTAGCATGTTAGCATGTTAGCATTAGCATGTTAACATGTTAGCATTAGCATGTTAGCATTAGCATGTTAGCATTAGCATGTTAGCATGTTAGCATTAACATGTTAGCATTTTAGCATGTTAGCATTAGCATGTTAGCATTAGCATGTTAGCATGTTAGCATTAGCATGTTAGCATTAGCATGTTAACATGTTAGCATGTTAGCATTTTAGCATGTTAGCATTAGCATTTTAGCATGTTAGCATGTTAGCATTAGCATGTTAGCATTAGCATATTAGCATTATCATGTTAGCATGTTAGCATTAGCATGTTAGCATTAGCATGTTAGCATGTTAGCGTTAGCATGTTAGCATGTTAGCATTAGCATGTTAGCATTAGCATGTTAGCATGTTAGCATGAGCATGTTAGCATGTTAGCATGTTAGCATGTTAGCATGTTAGCATTAGCATGTTAGCATGTTAGCATTAGCATGTTAGCATTAGCATGTTAGCATTAGCATGTTAGCATGTTAGCATTAGCATGTTAGCATGTTAGCATTAGCATGTTAGCATGTTAGCATTAGCATATTAGCATATTAGCATGTTAGCATTAGCATGTTAGCATTAGAATTTTAGCATGTTAGCATGTTAGCATTAACATGTTAGCATTAGCATGTTAGTATTAGAATGTTGGTGGCAACGTAATGTGCAATAAACTTAGACAAAATACCCCATTGAAAGTCAACCAAATGGACCCTTACAGGGTCTGAGAGGCTAAATGTCATCAAATGGTGGTCCGTGGCTCAAATGCTGCACAGACTTGGCGAGCTGCAGGCACCCAGTCAAATTTCCTGAAATTTGTTTCTAGTTCTGGGTGCCTGCCATGCAATGGCAGAAACACAGGTTGAAATCTAAAACGCATACTTAATCGTAATAATTATTATAATCACCAATACGCGAAACTTTGACGTCTATGGCCGGCCGCACGGTTTGCCAAAGCCCCGCAATATATACATCAAAACGTGCGGCTCGGCCGGGAATGGTGTGCTTGTGCTTTTCTTTCCGATTCGTGTTACCGTGCCGACGTAATTCGCAATAAACGACGCGAAAAATGCCCCATTCAAAGTCGATGGGGAGACGCGGGTGAAAACAGAAAACGACACGTTACTTTGGAGCCACATTGCTCTGGCATACTGTTACGTAGAAACATGATTTAAACGTCAAACAGCACACGAGGCCATCGACTTTGTGGTGGTTCAGACGGAATTCGAATACGTTGCACGGTTTGCCCGCTATCGCAGTTCAAAGTGTGTGTGGTCTGAGCAATATTCTCGACTCAGAGTGTCGCACGCCCAGAGAGAGAGCGGATCAGAGTGAGAAGCCAATGTGAAGACTATACCGAAATTCTCCGAACAAATCGTCCTCACGGCCAAAATATTCACTTTACACGCATGGGTTTCGGTAATTTTGTAGCCACACTCGTCCTCTTTCACCCAATGTCAAAACCATAGCACAGATACATACAGTACGTGAACTACAGCCCTGAAAGCGACAGGTGTACCATCATAATGTGTCATAAACTCCATGTTAAATGCCTGAATGAGTCAGCAATTTTTTCATCACAAGCACAATTCTTAACTCGCACTTATAACCACGTTTTATATCGTACCAATACCACGATCGCACACGGCGTACCTCAATGCCTCGGGTCACTCACGGTGAAAACAAAAATCGCATTCGACTTTTACTTTTTGCGATAGAGCAATTTGTTCGGACATACGATCTCTCATAGAGAGTCAGTGTGCTTTACCTTTCAATACTGTTTGCATTGCATAGACTAGCCCAGGTGAAAATGATACTTTGTTAATGATTCAAGGTCACCTGACCAACTCTCACACACGCGCGCACACATGCACATGCACGCACATGCACACATGTGCACGCACACACACATTGAAAGTCAATAGAGAAATTCGGGGAAACACGTAACTCTGTCATTTCTCAACCGTTTCGGATGCGGGGCGGCTCGCCAGAACCGGGCCGCCCCCCTGAGCGAAACCAAATGGACCCCTTAGCATGTTAGCATTAGCATGTTAGCATTAGCATGTTAGCATGTTAGCATGTTAGCATGTTAGCATGTTTGCATTAGCATGTTAGCATTAGCATATTAGCATGTTAGCATTAGCATGTTAGCATTAGCATGTTAGCATTAGCATGTTAGCATTAGCATGTTAGCATTAGCATGTTAGCATATTAGCATTAGCATATTAGCATTAGCATGTTAGCATTAGCATTTTAGCATGTTAGCATGTTAGCATTAGCATGTTAGCATTAGCATGTTAGTATTAGCATGTTAGCATGTTAGCATTAGAATGTTGGTGGCAACGTAATGTGCAATAAACTTAGACAAAATACCCCATTGAAAGTCAACCAAATGGACCCTTACAGGGTCTGAGAGGCTAAATGTCATCAAATGGTGGTCCGTGGCTCAAATGCTGCACAGACTTGGCGAGCTGCAGGCACCCAGTCAAATTTCCTGAAATTTGTTTCTAGTTCTGGGTGCCTGCCATGCAATGGCAGAAACACAGGTTGAAATCTAAAACGCATACTTAATCGTAGTAATCACCAATACGCGAAACTTCGACGTCTATGGCCGGCCGCACGGTTTGCCAAAGCCCCGCAATATATACATCAAAACGTGCGGCTCGGCCGGGAATGGTGTGCTTGTGCTTTTCTTTCCGATTCGCGTTACCGTTCCGACGTAATTCGCAATAAACGACGCGAAAAATGCCCCATTCAAAGTCGATGGGGAAACGCGTGGAAAAACAGAAAACGACACGTTACTTTGGAGCCACATTGCTCTGGCATACTGTTACGTACAAACACGATTTAAACGTCAAACAGCACACGAGGCCATCGACTTTGTGGTGGTTCAGACGGAATTCGAATACGTTGCACGGTTTGCCCGCTATCGCAGTTCAAAGTGTGTGTGGTCTGAGAAATATTCTCGACTCAGAGTGTCGCACGCCCAGAGAGAGAGCGGATCAGAGTGAGAAGCCAATGTGAAGACTATACCGAAGTTCTCCGAACAAATCGTCCTCACGGCCAAAATATTCACTTTACACGCATGGGTTTCGGTAATTTTGTAGCCACACTCGTCCTCTTTCACCCAATGTCAAAACCATAGCACAGATACATACAGTACGTGAACTACAGCCCTGAAAGCGACAGGTGTACCATCATAATGTGTCATAAACTCCATGTTAAATGCCTGAATGAGTCAGCAATTTTTTCATCACAAGCACAATTCTTAACTCGCACTTATAACCACGTTTTTTATCGTACCAATACCACGATCGCACACGGCGTACCTCAATGCCTCGGGTCACTCACGGGGAAAACAAAAATCGCATTCGACTTTTACTTTTTGCGATAGAGCAATTTGTTCGGACATACGATCTCTCATAGAGAGTCAGTGTGCTTTACCTTTCAATACTGTTTGCATTGCATAGACTAGCCCAGGTGAAAATGATACTTTGTTAATGATTCAAGGTCACCTGACCAACTCTCGCACACACGCACATGCACACATGTGCACGCACACACACACATTGAAAGTCAATAGAGAAATTCGGGGAAACACGTAACTCTGTCATTTCTCAACCGTTTCGGACGCGGGGCGGCTCGCCAGAAGCGGGCCGCCCCCCTGAGCGAAACCAAATGGACCCCTTAGCATGTTAGCATTAGCATGTTAGCATTAGCATGTTAGCATGTTAGCGTTAGCATGTTAGCATGTTAGCATTAGCATGTTAGCATGTTAACATTAGCATATTATCATGTTAGCATTAGCATGTTAGCATGTTAGCATTAGCATATTATCATGTTAGCATTAGCATGTTAGCATGTTAGCATGTTAGCATGTTAGCATTTTAGCATGTTAGCATTAGCATATTATCATGTTAGCATTAGCATGTTAGCATGTTAGCATTTTAGCATGTTAGCATTAGCATGTTAGCATTAGCATGTTAGCATGTTAGCATTAACATGTTAACATGTTAGCATTAGCATGTTAGCATTAGCATGTTAGCATTAGCATGTTAGCATTAGCATGTTAGCATGTTAGCATTAACATGTTAGCATTTTAGCATGTTAGCATTAGCATGTTAGCATTAGCATGTTAGCATGTTAGCATTAGCATGTTAGCATTAGCATGTTAACATGTTAGCATGTTAGCATTTTAGCATGTTAGCATTAGCATTTTAGCATGTTAGCATTAGCATGTTAGCATTAGCATATTAGCATTATCATGTTAGCATGTTAACATTAGCATGTTAGCATTAGCATTTTAGCATGTTAGCATTTTAGCATGTTAGCATTAGCATGTTAGCATTAGCATGTTAGCATATTAGCATTAGCATGTTAGCATTAGCATTTTAGCATGTTAGCATTAGCATATTAGCATTAGCATGTTAGCATTAGCATGTTAACATGTTAGCATTAGCATGTTAGCATTAGCATGTTAGCATGTTAGCATTAGCATGTTAGCATTAGCATGTTAGCATGTTAGCATGTTAGCATTAGCATGTTAGCATTAGCATGTTAGCATGTTAGCATTAGCATGTTAGCATTAGCATGTTAGCATGTTAGCATTAGCATGTTAGCATGTTAGCATTAGCATGTTAGCATGTTAGCATTAGAATGTTGGTGGCAAAGTAATGTGCAATAAACTTAGACAAAATACCCCATTGAAAGTCAACCAAATGGACCCTTACAGGGTCTGAGAGGCTAAATGTCATCAAATGGTGGTCCGTGGCTCAAATGCTGCACAGACTTGGCGAGCTGCAGGCACCCAGTCAAATTTCCTGAAATTTGTTTCTAGTTCTGGGTGCCTGCCATGCAATGGCAGAAACACAGGTTGAAATCTAAAACGCATACTTAATAATTATAATCACCAATACGCGAAACTTCGACGTCTACGGCCGGCCGCACGGTTTGCCAAAGCCCCGCAATATATACATCAAAACGTGCGGCTCGGCCGGGAATGGTGTGCTTGTGCTTTTCTTTCCGATTCGTGTTACCGTGCCCACGTAATTCGCAATAAACGACGCGAAAAATGCCCCATTCAAAGTCGATGGGGAAACGCGTGGAAAAACAGAAAACGACACGTTACTTTGGAGCCACATTGCTCTGGCATACTGGTACGTAGAAACACGATTTGAACGTCAAACAGCACACGAGGCCATCGACTTTGTGGTGGTTCAGACGGAATTCGAATACGTTGCACGGTTTGCCCGCTATGGCAGTTCAAAGTGTGTGTGGTCTGAGCAATATTCTCGACTCAGAGTGTCGCACGCCCAGAGAGAGAGCGGATCAGAGTGAGAAGCCAATGTGAAGACTATACCGAAATTCTCCGAACAAATCGTCCTCACGGCCAAAATATTCACTTTACACGCATGGGTTTCGGTAATTTTGTAGCCACACTCGTCCTCTTTCACCCAATGTCACAACCAAAGCCCAGATACATACAGTACGTGAACTACAGCTCTGAAAGCGACAGGTGTACCATCATAATGTGTCAAAAACTCCATGTTAACTGCCTGAATGACTCAGCAATTTTTTCATCACAAGCACAATTCTTAACTCGCTCTTATAACCACGTTTTTCATCGTACCAATGCCACGATCGCACACGGCGTACCTCAATGCCTCGGGTCACTCACGGTGAAAACAAAAATCGCATTCGACTTTTACTTTTTGCGATAGAGCAATTTGTTCGGACATACGATCTCTCATAGAGAGTCAGTGTGCTTTACCTTTCAATACTGTTTGCATTGCATAGACTAGCCCAGGTGAAAATGATACTTTGTTAATGATTCAAGGTCACCTGACCAACTCTCGCACACACGCACATGCACACATGTGCACGCACACACACACATTGAAAGTCAATAGAGAAATTCGGGAAAACACGTAACTCTGTCATTTCTCAACCGTTTCGGACGCAGGGCGGCTCGCCAGAACCGGGCCGCCCCCCTGAGCGAAACCAAATGGACCCCTTAGCATGTTAGCATTAGCATGTTAGCATTAGCATGTTAGCATGTTAGCGTTAGCATGTTAGCATGTTAGCATTAGCATGTTAGCATGTTAGCATTAGCATATTATCATGTTAGCATTAGCATGTTAGCATGTTAGCATTAGCATGTTAGCATTAGCATGTTAGCATGTTAGCATTAGCATGTTAACATGTTAGCATTAGCATGTTACCATTAGCATGTTAGCATTAGCATGTTAGCATGTTAGCATTAACATGTTAGCATTTTAGCATGTTAGCATTAGCATGTTAGCATTAGCATGTTAGCATGTTAGCATTAGCATGTTAGCATTAACATGTTAACATGTTAGCATGTTAGCATTTTAGCATGTTAGCATTCGCATTTTAGCATGTTAGCATGTTAGCATTAGCATGTTAGCATTAGCATATTAGCATTATCATGTTAGCATGTTAGCATTAGCATGTTAGCATTAGCATGTTAGCATGTTAGCGTTAGCATGTTAGCATGTTAGCATTAGCATGTTAGCATTAGCATGTTAGCATGTTAGCGTTAGCATGTTAGCATGTTAGCATTAGCATGTTAGCATTAGCATATCATGTTAGCATTAACATGTTAGCATGTTAGCATTAGCATGTTAGCATTAGCATGTTAGCATTAACATGTTAGCATTAGCATGTTAGCATTAGCATGTTAGCATATTAGCATGTTAGCATTAGCATGTTAGCATATTAGCATGTTAGCATTAGCATGTTAGCATGTTAGCATGTTAGCATTAGCATGTTAGCATGTTAGCATTAGCATGTTAGCATGTTAGCATTAGCATGTTAGCATTAGCATGTTAGCATTAGCATGTTAGCATGTTAGCATTAGCATGTTAGCATGTTAGCATGTTAGCATTAGCATGTTAGCATGTTAGCATTAGCATGTTAGCATGTTAGCATTAGCATGTTAGCATTAGCATGTTAGCATGTTAGCATTAGCATATTAGCATGTTAGCATTAGCATGTTAGTATATTAGCATGTTAGCATTAACATGTTAACATGTTAGCATTAGCATGTTAGCATTAGCATGTTAGCATGTTAGCATGTTAGCATTAGCATGTTAGCATGTTAGCATTAGCATGTTAGCATGTTAGCATGTTAGCATTAGCATGTTAGCATTAGCATGTTAGCATTAGCATGTTAGCATGTTAGCATGTTAGCATTAGCATGTTAGCATGTTAGCATTAGCATGTTAGCATGTTAGCATTAGCATGTTAGCATTAGCATGTTAGCATGTTAGCATTAGCATATTAGCATGTTAGCATTAGCATGTTAGCATATTAGCATGTTAGCATTAGCATGTTAGCATGTTAGCATTCGCATGTTAGCATTAGCATGTTAGCATTAGCATGTTAGCATTAGCATGTTAGCATTAACATGTTAGCACTAACATGTTAGCACTAACATGTTAACATGTTAGCATTAGCATGTTAGCATTATCATGTTAGCATTATCATGTTAGCATGTTAGCATTAGCATGTTAGCATGTTAGCATTAGCATGTTAGCCTTAGCATGTTAGCATTAGCATATTAGCATGTTAGCATTAGCATGTTAGCATTAGCATGTTAGCATGTTAGCATTAGAATGTTGGTGGCAACGTAATGTGCAATAAACTTAGACAAAATACCCCATTGAAAGTCAACCAAATGGACCCTTACAGGGTCTGAGAGGCTAAATGTCATCAAATGGTGGTCCGTGGCTCAAATGCTGCACAGACTTGGCGAGCTGCAGGCACCCAGTCAAATTTCCTGAAATTTGTTTCTAGTTCTGGGTGCCTGCCATGCAATGGCAGAAACACAGGTTGAAATCTAAAACGCATACTTAATCGTAATTATTATCATCATCAATACGCGAAACTTCGACGTCTATGGCCGGCCGCACGGTTTGCCAAAGCCCCGCAATATATACATCAAAACGTGCGGCTCGGCCGGGAATGGTGTGCTTGTGCTTTTCTTTCCGATTCGTGTTACCGTGCCGACGTAATTCGCAATAAACGACGCGAAAATGCCCCATTCAAAGTCGATGGGGAGACGCGGGTAAAAACAGAAAACGACACGTTACTTTGGAGCCACATTGCTCGGGCATACTGTTACGTAGAAACACGATTTAAACGTCAAACAGCACACGAGGCCATCGACTTTGTGGTGGTTCAGACGGAATTCGAATACGTTGCACGGTTTGCCCGCTATGGCAGTTCAAAGTGTGTGTGGTCTGAGCAATATTCTCGACTCAGAGTGTCGCACGCCCAGAGAGAGAGCGGATCAGAGTGAGAAGCCAATGTGAAGACTATACCGAAATTCTCCGAACAAATCGTCCTCACGGCCAAAATATTCACTTTACACGCATGGGTTTCGGTAATTTTGTAGCCACACTCGTCCTCTTTCACCCAATGTCACAACCAAAGCCCAGATACATACAGTACGTGAACTACAGCTCTGAAAGCGACAGGTGTACCATCATAATGTGTCAAAAACTCCATGTTAACTGCCTGAATGACTCAGCAATTTTTTCATCACAAGCACAATTCTTAACTCGCTCTTATAACCACGTTTTTCATCGTACCAATGCCACGATCGCACACGGCGTACCTCAATGCCTCGGGTCACTCACGGTGAAAACAAAAATCGCATTCGACTTTTACTTTTTGCGATAGAGCAATTTGTTCGGACATACGTTCTGTCATAGAGAGTCACTGTGCTTTTAACTTTCAATACTGTTTGCATTGCATAGACTAGCCCAGGTGAAAATGATACTTTGTTAATGATTCAAGGTCACCTGACCAACTCTCACACACGCGCGCACACACACGCACATGCACACATGTGCACGCACACACACACACATTGAAAGTCAATAGAGAAATTCGGGGAAACACGTAACTCTGTCATTTCTCAACCGTTTCGGACGTGGGGCGGCTCGCCAGAACCGGGCCGCCCCCCCTGAGCAAAACCAAATGGACCCCTTAGCATGTTAGCATTAGCATGTTAGCATTAGCATGTTAGCATGTTAGCATTAGCATATTAGCATGTTAGCATTAGCATGTTAGCATGTTAGCATGAGCATGTTAGCATTAGCATGTTAGCATGTTAACATTAGCATTAGCATGTTAGCATTAGCATATTAGCATGTTAGCATTAGCATTAGCATGTTAGCATTAGCATGTTAGCATTAGCATGTTAACATTAGCATGTTAGCATTAGCATGTTAGCATTAGCATATTAGCATGTTAGCATGTTAGCATTAGCATGTTAACATTAGCATGTTAGCATGTTAGCATTAGCATGTTAACATGTTAGCATTAGCATGTTAGCATTTAGCATGTTAGCATGTTAGCATTAGCATGTTAGCATTAGCATATTAGCATTAGCATGTTAGCATTAGCATGTTAGCATGTTAGCATTAGCATATTAGCATGTTAGCATATTAGCATGTTAGCATGTTAGCATTAGCATGTTAGCATTAGCATGTTAGCATGTTAGCATTAGCATATTAGCATGTTAGCATGTTAGCATTAGCATGTTAGCATTAGCATGTTAGCATTAGCATGTTAGCATGTTAGCATGAGCATGTTAGCATTAGCATGTTAGCATGTTAACATTAGCATTAGCATGTTAGCATTAGCATATTAGCATGTTAGCATTAGCATGTTAGCATGTTAGCATTAGCATGTTAGCATGTTAGCATTAGCATGTTAGCATTAGCATGTTAGCATTAGCATGTTAACATTAGCATGTTAGCATTAGCATGTTAGCATTAGCATATTAGCATGTTAGCATGTTAGCATTAGCATGTTAACATTAGCATGTTAGCATTAGCATGTTAACATGTTAGCATTAGCATGTTAGCATTTAGCATGTTAGCATGTTAGCATTAGCATGTTAGCATTAGCATATTAGCATTAGCATGTTAGCATTAGCATGTTAGCATGTTAGCATTAGCATATTAGCATGTTAGCATATTAGCATGTTAGCATGTTAGCATTAGCATGTTAGCATTAGCATGTTAGCATGTTAGCATGTTAGCATTAGCATATTAGCATGTTAGCATGTTAGCATTAGCATGTTAGCATTAGCATGTTAGCATTAGCATGTTAGCATGTTAGCATGAGCATGTTAGCATTAGCATGTTAGCATGTTAACATTAGCATTAGCATGTTAGCATTAGCATATTAGCATGTTAGCATTAGCATGTTAGCATGTTAGCATTAGCATGTTAGCATTAGCATGTTAGCATTAGCATGTTAACATTAGCATGTTAGCATTAGCATGTTAGCATTAGCATATTAGCATGTTAGCATGTTAGCATTAGCATGTTAACATTAGCATGTTAGCATGTTAGCATTAGCATGTTAACATGTTAGCATTAGCATGTTAGCATTTAGCATGTTAGCATGTTAGCATTAGCATGTTAGCATTAGCATATTAGCATTAGCATGTTAGCATTAGCATGTTAGCATGTTAGCATTAGCATATTAGCATGTTAGCATATTAGCATGTTAGCATGTTAGCATTAGCATGTTAGCATTAGCATGTTAGCATGTTAGCATGAGCATGTTAGCATTAGCATGTTAGCATGTTAACATTAGCATTAGCATGTTAGCATTAGCATATTAGCATGTTAGCATGTTAGCATTAGCATGTTAGCATTAGCATGTTAGCATGTTAGCATGAGCATGTTAGCATTAGCATGTTAGCATGTTAACATTAGCATTAGCATGTTAGCATTAGCATATTAGCATGTTAGCATTAGCATGTTAGCATGTTAGCATTAGCATGTTAGCATGTTAGCATTAGCATGTTAGCATTAGCATGTTAGCATTAGCATGTTAACATTAGCATGTTAGCATTAGCATGTTAGCATTAGCATATTAGCATGTTAGCATGTTAGCATTAGCATGTTAACATGTTAGCATTAGCATGTTAGCATTTAGCATGTTAGCATGTTAGCATTAGCATGTTAGCATTAGCATATTAGCATTAGCATATTAGCATTAGCATGTTAGCATTAGCATATTAGCATGTTAGCATATTAGCATATTAGCATGTTAGCATGTTAGCATTAGCATGTTAGCATTAGCATGTTAGCATGTTAGCATTAGCATATTAGCATGTTAGCATGTTAGCATTAGCATGTTAGCATTAGCATGTTAGCATTAGCATGTTAGCATTAGCATGTTAGCATGTTAGCATGAGCATGTTAGCATTAGCATGTTAGCATGTTAACATTAGCATTAGCATGTTAGCATTAGCATATTAGCATGTTAGCATTAGCATGTTAGCATGTTAGCATTAGCATGTTAGCATGTTAGCATTAGCATGTTAGCATTAGCATGTTAGCATTAGCATGTTAACATTAGCATGTTAGCATTAGCATGTTAGCATTAGCATATTAGCATGTTAGCATGTTAGCATTAGCATGTTAACATTAGCATGTTAGCATGTTAGCATTAGCATGTTAACATGTTAGCATTAGCATGTTAGCATTTAGCATGTTAGCATGTTAGCATTAGCATGTTAGCATTAGCATATTAGCATTAGCATGTTAGCATGTTAGCATTAGCATGTTAGCATTAGCATGTTAGCATTATCATGTTAGCATGTTAGCATTAGCATGTTAGCATTAGCATGTTAGCATTATCATGTTAGCATGTTAGCATTAGCATGTTAGCATTAGCATGTTAGCATTATCATGTTAGCATGTTAGCATTAGCATGTTAGCATTAGCATGTTAGCATTATCATGTTAGCATGTTAGCATGCTAGCATGCTAGCATGTTAACATATTAGCATTAGCATGTTAGCATTAGCATGTTAGCATTAGCATATTAGCATGTTCGCATTAGCATGTTAGCATTAGCATGTTAGCATGTTAGCATTAGCATGTTAGCATTAGCATGTTAGTATTAGCATGATAGCATGTTAGCATTAGAATGTTGGTGGCAACGTAATGTGCAATAAACTTAGACAAAATACCCCATTGAAAGTCAACCAAATGGACCCTTACAGGGTCTGAGAGGCTAAATGTCATCAAATGGTGGTCCGTGGCTCAAATGCTGCACAGACTTGGCGAGCTGCAGGCACCCAGTCAAATTTCCTGAAATTTGTTTCTAGTTCTGGGTGCCTGCCATGCAATGGCAGAAACACAGGTTGAAATCTAAAACGCATACTTATTCTGGGTGCCTGCCATGCAATGGCAGAAACACAGGTTGAAATCTAAAACGCATACTTAATAATTATTATCATCATCAATACGCGAAACTTCGACGTCTATGGCCGGCCGCACGGTTTGCCAAAGCCCCGCAATATATACATCAAAACGTGCGGCTCGGCCGGGAATGGTGTGCTTGTGCTTTTCTTTCCGATTCGTGTTACCGTGCCGACGTAATTCGCAATAAACGACGCGAAAATGACCCATTCAAAGTCGATGGGGAGACGCGGGTAAAAACAGAAAACGACACGTTACTTTGGAGCCACATTGCTCGGGCATACTGTTACGTAGAAACACGATTTAAACGTCAAACAGCACACGAGGCCATCGACTTTGTGGTGGTTCAGACGGAATTCGAATACGTTGCACGGTTTGCCCGCTATGGCAGTTCAAAGTGTGTGTGGTCTGAGCAATATTCTCGACTCAGAGTGTCGCACGCCCAGAGAGAGAGCGGATCAGAGTGAGAAGCCAATGTGAAGACTATACCGAAATTCTCCGAACAAATCGTCCTCACGGCCAAAATATTCACTTTACACGCATGGGTTTCGGTAATTTTGTAGCCACACTCGTCCTCTTTCACCCAATGTCACAACCAAAGCCCAGATACATACAGTACGTGAACTACAGCCCTGAAAGCGACAGGTGTACCATCATAATGTGTCAAAAACTCCATGTTAACTGCCTGAATGAGTCAGCAATTTTTTCATCACAAGCACAATTCTTAACTCGCTCTTATAACCACGTTTTTTATCGTACCAATACCACGATCGCACACGGCGTACCTCAATGCCTCGGGTCACTCACGGTGAAAACAAAAATCGCATTCGACTTTTACTTTTTGCGATAGAGCAATTTGTTCGGACATACGTTCTCTCATAGAGAGTCAGTGGGCTTTTAACTTGCAATACTGTTTGCATTTGCATAGACTAGCCCAGGTGAAAATGATACTTTGTTAATGATTCAAGGTCACCTGACCAACTCTCACACACGCGCGCACACATGCACATGCACGCACATGCACACATGTGCACGCACACACACATTGAAAGTCAATAGAGAAATTCGGGGAAACACGTAACTCTGTCATTTCTCAACCGTTTCGGATGCGGGGCGGCTCGCCAGAACCGGGCCGCCCCCCTGAGCGAAACCAAATGGACCCCTTAGCATGTTAGCATTAGCATGTTAGCATTAGCATGTTAGCATGTTAGCATGTTAGCATTAGCATGTTAGCATGTTAGCATTAGCATATTAGCATGTTAGCATGTTAGTATGTTAGCATTAGCATGTTAGCATGTTAGCATGTTAGCATGTTAGCATGTTAGCATGTTAGCATTAGCATATTAGCATGTTAGCATGTTAGCATTAGCATGTTAGCATGTTAGCATTAGCATGTTAGCGTGTTAGCATTAGCATGTTAGCATGTTAGCATTAGCATGTTAGCATGTTAGCATGTTAGCATGTTAGCGTTAGCATGTTAGCATGTTAGCATTAGCATGTTAGCATGTTAGCATGTTAGCATGTTAGCATTAGCATGTTAGCATTAGCATGTTAGCATTAGCATATTAGCATTAGCATGTTAGCATTAGCATTTTAGCATGTTAGCATTAGCATGTTAGCATTAGCATATTAGCATTAGCATGTTAGCATTAGCATTTTAGCATGTTAGCATTAGCATGTTAGCATTAGCATGTTAGCATTAGCATATTAGCATTAGCATGTTAGCATTAGCATTTTAGCATGTTAGCATTAGCATGTTAGCATTAGCATGTTAGTATTAGCATGTTAGCATGTTAGCATTAGAATGTTGGTGGCAACGTAATGTGCAATAAACTTAGACAAAATACCCCATTGAAAGTCAACCAAATGGACCCTTACAGGGTCTGAGAGGCTAAATGTCATCAAATGGTGGTCCGTGGCTCAAATGCTGCACAGACTTGGCGAGCTGCAGGCACCCAGTCAAATTTCCTGAAATTTGTTTCTAGTTCTGGGTGCCTGCCATGCAATGGCAGAAACACAGGTTGAAATCTAAAACGCATACTTAATAATTATTATAATAATCAATACGCGAAACTTCGACGTCTACGGCCGGCCGCACGGTTTGCCAAAGCCCCGCAATATATACATCAAAACGTGCGGCTCGGCCGGGAATGGTGTGCTTGTGCTTTTCTTTCCGATTCGTGTTACCGTGCCCACGTAATTCGCAAAAAACGACGCGAAAAATGCCCCATTCAAAGTCGATGGGGAAACGCGTGGAAAAACAGAAAACGACACGTTACTTTGGAGCCACATTGCTCTGGCATACTGTTACGTAGAAACACGATTTAAACGTCAAACAGCACACGAGGCCATCGACTTTGTGGTGGTTCAGACGGAATTCGAATACGTTGCACGGTTTGCCCGCTATGGCAGTTCAAAGTGTGTGTGGTCTGAGCAATATTCTCGACTCAGAGTGTCGCACGCCCAGAGAGAGAGCGGATCAGAGTGAGAAGCCAATGTGAAGACTATACCGAAATTCTCCGAACAAATCGTCCTCACGGCCAAAATATTCACTTTACACGCATGGGTTTCGGTAATTTTGTAGCCACACTCGTCCTCTTTCACCCAATGTCAAAACCATAGCACAGATACATACAGTACGTGAACTACAGCCCTGAAAGCGACAGGTGTACCATCATAATGTGTCATAAACTCCATGTTAAATGCCTGAATGAGTCAGCAATTTTTTCATCACAAGCACAATTCTTAACTCGCACTTATAACCACGTTTTTTATCGTACCAATACCACGATCGCACACGGCGTACCTCAATGCCTCGGGTCACTCACGGGGAAAACAAAAATCGCATTCGACTTTTACTTTTTGCGATAGAGCAATTTGTTCGGACATACGATCTCTCATAGAGAGTCAGTGTGCTTTACCTTTCAATACTGTTTGCATTGCATAGACTAGCCCAGGTGAAAATGATACTTTGTTAATGATTCAAGGTCACCTGACCAACTCTCGCACACACGCACATGCACACATGTGCACGCACACACACACATTGAAAGTCAATAGAGAAATTCGGGGAAACACGTAACTCTGTCATTTCTCAACCGTTTCGGACGCGGGGCGGCTCGCCAGAATCGGGCCGCCCCCCTGAGCGAAACCAAATGGACCCCTTAGCATGTTAGCATTAGCATGTTAGCATTAGCATGTTAGCATGTTAGCGTTAACATGTTAGCATGTTAGCATTAGCATATTATCATGTTAGCATTAGCATGTTAGCATGTTAGCATGTTAGCATTAGCATGTTAGCATTAGCATGTTAGCATTAGCATGTTAGCATATTAGCATGTTAGCATTAGCATGTTAGCATTAGCATGTTAGCATGTTAGCATTAACATGTTAACATGTTAGCATTAGCATGTTAGCATTAGCATGTTAGCATTAGCATGTTAGCATTAGCATGTTAGCATGTTAGCATTAACATGTTAGCATTAGCATGTTAGCATTAGCATGTTAGCATTAGCATATTAGCATTATCATGTTAGCATGTTAGCATTAGCATGTTAGCATTAGCATGTTAGCATGTTAGCATTTTAGCATGTTAGCATTAGCATGTTAGCATTAGCATGTTAGCATTAGCATGTTAGCATATTAGCATTAGCATGTTAGCATTAGCATTTTAGCATGTTAGCATTAGCATGTTAGCATTAGCATGTTAACATTAGCATGTTAGCATGTTAGCATTAGCATGTTAGCATTAGCATGTTAGCATTAGCATGTTAGCATTAGCATGTTAGCATGTTAGCATTAGCATGTTAGCATTAGCATGTTAGCATTAGCATGTTAGCATTAGCATGTTAGCATTAGCATGTTAGCATATTAGCATTAGCATGTTAGCATTAGCATGTTAGCATATTAGCATTAGCATGTTAGCATGTTAGCATTAGCATGTTAGCATTAGCATGTTAGCATTAGCATGTTAGCATTAGCATGTTAGCATTAGCATGTTAGCATTAGCATGTTAGCATGTTAGCATTAGCATGTTAGCATTAGCATGTTAGCATTAGCATGTTAGCATTAGCATGTTAGCATTAGCATGTTAGCATATTAGCATTAGCATGTTAGCATTAGCATGTTAGCATTAGCATGTTAGCATGTTAGCATTAGCATGTTAGCATTAGCATGTTAGCATTAGCATGTTAGCATTAGCATGTTAGCATTAGCATGTTAGCATATTAGCATTAGCATGTTAGCATTAGCATGTTAGCATATTAGCATTAGCATGTTAGCATGTTAGCATTAGCATGTTAGCATTAGCATGTTAGCATTAGCATGTTAGCATTAGCATGTTAGCATTAGCATGTTAGCATTAGCATGTTAGCATGTTAGCATTAGCATGTTAGCATTAGCATGTTAGCATTAGCATGTTAGCATTAGCATGTTAGCATTAGCATGTTAGCATATTAGCATTAGCATGTTAGCATTAGCATGTTAGCATATTAGCATTAGCATGTTAGCATTAGCATGTTAGCATTAGCATGTTAACATTAGCATATTAGCATTAGCATGTTAGCATTAGCATGTTAGCGTTAGCATGTTAGCATGTTAGCATTAGCATGTTAGCATTAGCATGTTAGCATGCTAGCATTAGCATATTAGCATTAGCATGTTAGCATTAGCATGTTAGCATTAGCATGTTAGCATATTAGCATTAGCATGTTAGCATTAGCATGTTAGCATTAGCATGTTAGCATGTTAGCATTAGCATGTTAGCATTAGCATGTTAGCATTAGCATGTTAGCATGTTAGCATTAGCATGTTAGCATTAGCATGTTGGCATTAGCATTAGCATGTTGGCATTAGCATTTTAGCATGTTAGCATGTTAGCATTAGCATGTTAGCATTAGCATATTAGCATTATCATGTTAGCATGTTAGCATTAGCATGTTAGCATTAGCATGTTAGCATGTTAGCATTTTAGCATGTTAGCATTAGCATGTTAGCATTAGCATGTTAGCATATTAGCATTAGCATGTTAGCATTAGCATTTTAGCATGTTAGCATTAGCATTAGCATGTTAGCATGTTAGCATTAGCATGTTAGCATTAGCATGTTAGCATTAGCATGTTAGCATGTTAGCATTAGCATGTTAGCATGTTAGCATTAGCATGTTAGCATTAGCATGTTAGCATTAGCATGTTAGCATGTTAGCATTAGCATGTTAGCATTAGCATGTTAGCATTAGCATGTTAGCATTAGCATGTTAGCATATTAGCATTAGCATGTTAGCATTAGCATGTTAGCATTAGCATGTTAGCATGTTAGCATTAGCATGTTAGCATTAGCATGTTAGCATTAGCATGTTAGAATTAGCATGTTAGCATGTTAGCATGTTAGCATTAGCATGTTAGCATTAGCATGTTAGCATGTTAGCATTAGCATGTTAGCATTAGCATGTTAGCATGTTAGCATTAGCATGTTAGCATTAGCATGTTAGCATTAGCATATTAGCATTAGCATGTTAGCATTAGCATTTTAGCATGTTAGCATTAGCATGTTAGCATTAGCATGTTAGTATTAGCATGTTAGCATGTTAGCATTAGAATGTTGGTGGCAACGTAATGTGCAATAAACTTAGACAAAATACCCCATTGAAAGTCAACCAAATGGACCCTTACAGGGTCTGAGAGGCTAAATGTCATCAAATGGTGGTCCGTGGCTCAAATGCTGCACAGACTTGGCGAGCTACAGGCACCCAGTCAAATTTCCTGAAATTTGTTTCTAGTTCTGGGTGCCTGCCATGCAATGGCAGAAACACAGGTTGAAATCTAAAACGCATACTTAATAATTATTATAATAATCAATACGCGAAACTTCGACGTCTACGGCCGGCCGCACGGTTTGCCAAAGCCCCGCAATATATACATCAAAACGTGCGGCTCGGCCGGGAATGGTGTGCTTGTGCTTTTCTTTCCGATTCGTGTTACCGTGCCCACGTAATTCGCAATAAACGACGCGAAAAATGCCCCATTCAAAGTCGATGGGGAAACGCGTGGAAAAACAGAAAACGACACGTTACTTTGGAGCCACATTGCTCTGGCATACTGTTACGTAGAAACACGATTTAAACGTCAAACAGCACACGAGGCCATCGACTTTGTGGTGGTTCAGACGGAATTCGAATACGTTGCACGGTTTGCCCGCTATGGCAGTTCAAAGTGTGTGTGGTCTGAGCAATATTCTCGACTCAGAGTGTCGCACGCCCAGAGAGAGAGCGGATCAGAGTGAGAAGCCAATGTGAAGACTATACCGAAATTCTCCGAACAAATCGTCCTCACGGCCAAAATATTCACTTTACACGCATGGGTTTCGGTAATTTTGTAGCCACACTCGTCCTCTTTCACCCAATGTCAAAACCATAGCACAGATACATACAGTACGTGAACTACAGCCCTGAAAGCGACAGGTGTACCATCATAATGTGTCATAAACTCCATGTTAAATGCCTGAATGAGTCAGCAATTTTTTCATCACAAGCACAATTCTTAACTCGCACTTATAACCACGTTTTTTATCGTACCAATACCACGATCGCACACGGCGTACCTCAATGCCTCGGGTCACTCACGGGGAAAACAAAAATCGCATTCGACTTTTACTTTTTGCGATAGAGCAATTTGTTCGGACATACGATCTCTCATAGAGAGTCAGTGTGCTTTACCTTTCAATACTGTTTGCATTGCATAGACTAGCCCAGGTGAAAATGATACTTTGTTAATGATTCAAGGTCACCTGACCAACTCTCGCACACACGCACATGCACACATGTGCACGCACACACACACATTGAAAGTCAATAGAGAAATTCGGGGAAACACGTAACTCTGTCATTTCTCAACCGTTTCGGACGCGGGGCGGCTCGCCAGAATCGGGCCGCCCCCCTGAGCGAAACCAAATGGACCCCTTAGCATGTTAGCATTAGCATGTTAGCATTAGCATGTTAGCATGTTAGCGTTAACATGTTAGCATGTTAGCATTAGCATATTATCATGTTAGCATTAGCATGTTAGCATGTTAGCATGTTAGCATTAGCATGTTAGCATTAGCATGTTAGCATTAGCATGTTAGCATATTAGCATGTTAGCATTAGCATGTTAGCATTAGCATGTTAGCATGTTAGCATTAACATGTTAACATGTTAGCATTAGCATGTTAGCATTAGCATGTTAGCATTAGCATGTTAGCATTAGCATGTTAGCATGTTAGCATTAACATGTTAGCATTAGCATGTTAGCATTAGCATGTTAGCATTAGCATATTAGCATTATCATGTTAGCATGTTAGCATTAGCATGTTAGCATTAGCATGTTAGCATGTTAGCATTTTAGCATGTTAGCATTAGCATGTTAGCATTAGCATGTTAGCATTAGCATGTTAGCATATTAGCATTAGCATGTTAGCATTAGCATTTTAGCATGTTAGCATTAGCATGTTAGCATTAGCATGTTAACATTAGCATGTTAGCATGTTAGCATTAGCATGTTAGCATTAGCATGTTAGCATTAGCATGTTAGCATTAGCATGTTAGCATGTTAGCATTAGCATGTTAGCATTAGCATGTTAGCATTAGCATGTTAGCATTAGCATGTTAGCATTAGCATGTTAGCATATTAGCATTAGCATGTTAGCATTAGCATGTTAGCATATTAGCATTAGCATGTTAGCATGTTAGCATTAGCATGTTAGCATTAGCATGTTAGCATTAGCATGTTAGCATTAGCATGTTAGCATTAGCATGTTAGCATTAGCATGTTAGCATGTTAGCATTAGCATGTTAGCATTAGCATGTTAGCATTAGCATGTTAGCATTAGCATGTTAGCATTAGCATGTTAGCATATTAGCATTAGCATGTTAGCATTAGCATGTTAGCATTAGCATGTTAGCATGTTAGCATTAGCATGTTAGCATTAGCATGTTAGCATTAGCATGTTAGCATTAGCATGTTAGCATTAGCATGTTAGCATATTAGCATTAGCATGTTAGCATTAGCATGTTAGCATATTAGCATTAGCATGTTAGCATGTTAGCATTAGCATGTTAGCATTAGCATGTTAGCATTAGCATGTTAGCATTAGCATGTTAGCATTAGCATGTTAGCATTAGCATGTTAGCATGTTAGCATTAGCATGTTAGCATTAGCATGTTAGCATTAGCATGTTAGCATTAGCATGTTAGCATTAGCATGTTAGCATATTAGCATTAGCATGTTAGCATTAGCATGTTAGCATATTAGCATTAGCATGTTAGCATTAGCATGTTAGCATTAGCATGTTAACATTAGCATATTAGCATTAGCATGTTAGCATTAGCATGTTAGCATTAGCATGTTAGCATGTTAGCATTAGCATGTTAGCATTAGCATGTTAGCATTAGCATGTTAGCATTAGCATGTTAGCATTAGCATGTTAGCATATTAGCATTAGCATGTTAGCATTAGCATGTTAGCATATTAGCATTAGCATGTTAGCATGTTAGCATTAGCATGTTAGCATTAGCATGTTAGCATTAGCATGTTAGCATTAGCATGTTAGCATTAGCATGTTAGCATTAGCATGTTAGCATGTTAGCATTAGCATGTTAGCATTAGCATGTTAGCATTAGCATGTTAGCATTAGCATGTTAGCATTAGCATGTTAGCATATTAGCATTAGCATGTTAGCATTAGCATGTTAGCATATTAGCATTAGCATGTTAGCATTAGCATGTTAGCATTAGCATGTTAACATTAGCATATTAGCATTAGCATGTTAGCATTAGCATGTTAGCGTTAGCATGTTAGCATGTTAGCATTAGCATGTTAGCATTAGCATGTTAGCATGCTAGCATTAGCATATTAGCATTAGCATGTTAGCATTAGCATGTTAGCATTAGCATGTTAGCATATTAGCATTAGCATGTTAGCATTAGCATGTTAGCATTAGCATGTTAGCATGTTAGCATTAGCATGTTAGCATTAGCATGTTAGCATTAGCATGTTAGCATGTTAGCATTAGCATGTTAGCATTAGCATGTTGGCATTAGCATTAGCATGTTGGCATTAGCATTTTAGCATGTTAGCATGTTAGCATTAGCATGTTAGCATTAGCATATTAGCATTATCATGTTAGCATGTTAGCATTAGCATGTTAGCATTAGCATGTTAGCATGTTAGCATTTTAGCATGTTAGCATTAGCATGTTAGCATTAGCATGTTAGCATTAGCATGTTAGCATATTAGCATTAGCATGTTAGCATTAGCATTTTAGCATGTTAGCATTAGCATTAGCATGTTAGCATGTTAGCATTAGCATGTTAGCATTAGCATGTTAGCATTAGCATGTTAGCATGTTAGCATTAGCATGTTAGCATGTTAGCATTAGCATGTTAGCATTAGCATGTTAGCATATTAGCATTAGCATGTTAGCATGTTAGCATTAGCATGTTAGCATTAGCATGTTAGCATTAGCATGTTAGCATTAGCATGTTAGCATTAGCATGTTAGCATTAGCATGTTAGCATGTTAGCATTAGCATGTTAGCATTAGCATGTTAGCATTAGCATGTTAGCATTAGCATGTTAGCATTAGCATGTTAGCATATTAGCATTAGCATGTTAGCATTAGCATGTTAGCATATTAGCATTAGCATGTTAGCATTAGCATGTTAGCATTAGCATGTTAACATTAGCATATTAGCATTAGCATGTTAGCATTAGCATGTTAGCATTAGCATGTTAGCATGTTAGCATTAGCATGTTAGCATTAGCATGTTAGCATTAGCATGTTAGCATTAGCATGTTAGCATTAGCATGTTAGCATATTAGCATTAGCATGTTAGCATTAGCATGTTAGCATATTAGCATTAGCATGTTAGCATGTTAGCATTAGCATGTTAGCATTAGCATGTTAGCATTAGCATGTTAGCATTAGCATGTTAGCATTAGCATGTTAGCATTAGCATGTTAGCATGTTAGCATTAGCATGTTAGCATTAGCATGTTAGCATTAGCATGTTAGCATTAGCATGTTAGCATTAGCATGTTAGCATATTAGCATTAGCATGTTAGCATTAGCATGTTAGCATATTAGCATTAGCATGTTAGCATTAGCATGTTAGCATTAGCATGTTAACATTAGCATATTAGCATTAGCATGTTAGCATTAGCATGTTAGCGTTAGCATGTTAGCATGTTAGCATTAGCATGTTAGCATTAGCATGTTAGCATGCTAGCATTAGCATATTAGCATTAGCATGTTAGCATTAGCATGTTAGCATTAGCATGTTAGCATATTAGCATTAGCATGTTAGCATTAGCATGTTAGCATTAGCATGTTAGCATGTTAGCATTAGCATGTTAGCATTAGCATGTTAGCATTAGCATGTTAGCATGTTAGCATTAGCATGTTAGCATTAGCATGTTGGCATTAGCATTAGCATGTTGGCATTAGCATTTTAGCATGTTAGCATGTTAGCATTAGCATGTTAGCATTAGCATATTAGCATTATCATGTTAGCATGTTAGCATTAGCATGTTAGCATTAGCATGTTAGCATGTTAGCATTTTAGCATGTTAGCATTAGCATGTTAGCATTAGCATGTTAGCATTAGCATGTTAGCATATTAGCATTAGCATGTTAGCATTAGCATTTTAGCATGTTAGCATTAGCATTAGCATGTTAGCATGTTAGCATTAGCATGTTAGCATTAGCATGTTAGCATTAGCATGTTAGCATGTTAGCATTAGCATGTTAGCATGTTAGCATTAGCATGTTAGCATTAGCATGTTAGCATTAGCATGTTAGCATGTTAGCATTAGCATGTTAGCATTAGCATGTTAGCATTAGCATGTTAGCATTAGCATGTTAGCATATTAGCATTAGCATGTTAGCATTAGCATGTTAGCATTAGCATGTTAGCATGTTAGCATTAGCATGTTAGCATTAGCATGTTAGCATTAGCATGTTAGCATTAGCATGTTAGCATGTTAGCATGTTAGCATTAGCATGTTAGCATTAGCATGTTAGCATGTTAGCATTAGCATGTTAGCATTAGCATGTTAGCATGTTAGCATTAGCATGTTAGCATTAGCATGTTAGCATTAGCATATTAGCATTAGCATGTTAGCATTAGCATTTTAGCATGTTAGCATTAGCATGTTAGCATTAGCATGTTAGTATTAGCATGTTAGCATGTTAGCATTAGAATGTTGGTGGCAACGTAATGTGCAATAAACTTAGACAAAATACCCCATTGAAAGTCAACCAAATGGACCCTTACAGGGTCTGAGAGGCTAAATGTCATCAAATGGTGGTCCGTGGCTCAAATGCTGCACAGACTTGGCGAGCTACAGGCACCCAGTCAAATTTCCTGAAATTTGTTTCTAGTTCTGGGTGCCTGCCATGCAATGGCAGAAACACAGGTTGAAATCTAAAACGCATACTTAATAATTATTATAATCAATACGCGAAACTTCGACGTCTACGGCCGGCCGCACGGTTTGCCAAAGCCCCGCAATATATACATCAAAACGTGCGGCTCGGCCGGGAATGGTGTGCTTGTGCTTTTCTTTCCGATTCGTGTTACCGTGCCCACGTAATTCGCAATAAACGACGCGAAAAATGCCCCATTCAAAGTCGATGGGGAAACGCGTGTAAAAACAGAAAACGACACGTTACTTTGGAGCCACATTGCTCTGGCATACTGTTACGTAGAAACACGATTTAAACGTCAAACAGCACACGAGGCCATCGACTTTGTGGTGGTTCAGACGGAATTCGAATACGTTGCACGGTTTGCCCGCTATGGCAGTTCAAAGTGTGTGTGGTCTGAGCAATATTCTCGACTCAGAGTGTCGCACGCCCAGAGAGAGAGCGGATCAGAGTGAGAAGCCAATGTGAAGACTATACCGAAATTCTCCGAACAAATCGTCCTCACGGCCAAAATATTCACTTTACACGCATGGGTTTCGGTAGTTTTGTAGCCCCACTCGTCCTCTTTCACCCAATGTCACAACCATAGCCCAGATACATACAGTACGTGAACTACAGCCCTGAAAGCGACAGGTGTACCATCATAATGTGTCATAAACTCCATGTTAAATGCCTGAATGAGTCAGCAATTTTTTCATCACAAGCACAATTCTTAACTCGCACTTATAACCACGTTTTTTATCGTACCAATACCACGATCGCACACGGCGTACCTCAATGCCTCGGGTCACTCACGGGGAAAACAAAAATCGCATTCGACTTTTACTTTTTGCGATAGAGCAATTTGTTCGGACATACGATCTCTCATAGAGAGTCGGTGTGCTTTACCTTTCAATACTGTTTGCATTGCATAGACTAGCCCAGGTGAAAATGATACTTTGTTAATGATTCAAGGTCACCTGACCAACTCTCGCACACACGCGCACCCACGCACATGCACGCACATGCACACATGTGCACGCACACACACACATTGAAAGTCAATAGAGAAATTCGGGGAAACACGTAACTCTGTGATTTCTCAACCGTTTCGGACGCAGGGCGGCTCGCCAGAACCGGGCCGCCCCCCTGAGCGAAACCAAATGGACCCCTTAGCATGTTAGCATTAGCATGTTAGCATTAGCATGTTAGCATATGTTAGCATTAGCATGTTAGCATGTTAGCATTAGCATGTTAGCATGTTAGCATTAGCATGTTAGCATTAGCATGTTAGCATGTTAGCATTAGCATGTTAGCATTAGCATGTTAGCATGTTAGCATTAGCATGTTAGCATTAGCATGTTAGCATTAGCATGTTAGCATGTTAGCATTAGCATGTTAGCATGTTAGCATATTAGCATGTTAGCATTAGCATGTTAGCATTAGCATGTTAACATGTTAGCATTAACATGTTAGCATGTTAGCATTAGCATGTTAGCATGTTAGCATTAGCATGTTAGCATGTTAGCATTAGCATGTTAGCATTAGCATGTTAGCATGTTAGCATTAGCATGTTAGCATTAGCATGTTAGCATTAACATATTAGCATGTTAGCATTAGCATGTTAGCATTAGCATGTTAGCATGTTAGCATTAGCATATTAGCATGTTAGCATTAGCATGTTAGCATGTTCGCATTAGCATGTTAGCATTAGCATGTTAGCATGTTAGCATTAGCATGTTAGCATTAGCATGTTAGCATTAGCATGTTAGCATTAGCATATTAGCATGTTAGCATTAGCATGTTAGCATGTTAGCATTAGTATGTTAGCATTAGCATGTTAGCATGTTAGCATTAGCATGTTAGCATTAGCATGTTAGCATTAGCATGTTAGCATTAACATATTAGCATGTTAGCATTAGCATGTTAGCATTAGCATGTTAGCATGTTAGCATTAGCATGTTAGCATTAGCATATTAGCATGTTAGCATTAGCATGTTAGCATGTTCGCATTAGCATGTTAGCATTAGCATGTTAGCATGTTCGCATTAGCATGTTAGCATTAGCATGTTAGCATTAGCATGTTAGCATTAGCATGTTAGCATTAGCATATTAACATGTTAGCATTAGCATATTAGCATTAGCATGTTAGCATTAGCATTTTAGCATGTTAGCATGTTAGCATTAGCATGTTAGCATTAGCATGTTAGTATTAGCATGTTAGCATGTTAGCATTAGAATGTTGGTGGCAACGTAATGTGCAATAAACTTAGACAAAATACCCCATTGAACGTCAACCAAATGGACCCTTACAGGGTCTGAGAGGCTAAATGTCATCAAATGGTGGTCCGTGGCTCAAATGCTGCACAGACTTGGCGAGCTGCAGGCACCCAGTCAAATTTCCTGAAATTTGTTTCTAGTAATAATTATAATCAATACGCGAAACTTCGACGTCTATGGCCGGCCGCACGGTTTGCCAAAGCCCCGCAATATATACATCAAAACGTGCGGCTCGGCCGGGAATGGTGTGCTTGTGCTTTTCTTTCCGATTCGTGTTACCGTGCCGACGTAATTCGCAATAAACGACGCGAAAAATGCCCCATTCAAAGTCGATGGGGAAACGCGGGTAAAAACAGAAAACGACACGTTACTTTGGAGCCACATTGCTCTGGCATACTGGTACGTAGAAACACGATTTAAACGTCAAACAGCACACGAGGCCATCGACTTTGTGGTGGTTCAGACGGAATTCGAATACGTTGCACGGTTTGCCCGCTATCGCAGTTCAAAGTGTGTGTGGTCTGAGCAATATTCTCGACTCAGAGTGTCGCACGCCCAGAGAGAGAGCGGATCAGAGTGAGAAGCCAATGTGAAGACTATACCGAAATTCTCCGAACAAATCGTCCTCACGGCCAAAATATTCACTTTACACGCATGGGTTTCGGTAATGTTGTAGCCACACTCGTCCTCTTTCACCCAATGTCACAACCATAGCCCAGATACATACAGTACGTGAACTACAGCCCTGAAAGCGACAGGTGTACCATCATAATGTGTCATAAACTCCATGTTAAATACCTGAATGAGTCAGCAATTTTTTCATCACAAGCACAATTCTTAACTTGCTCTTATAACCACGTTTTTTATCGTACCAATACCACGATCGCACACGGCGTACCTCAATGCCTCGGGTCACTCACGGCGAAAACAAAAATCGCATTCGACTTTTACTTTTTGCGACAGAGCAATTTGTTCGGACATACGTTCTCTCATAGAGTCACTGTGCTTTTAAGTTTCAATACTGTTTGCGTTTGCATAGACTAGCCCAGGTGAAAATGATACTTTGTTAATGATTCAAGGTCACCTGACCAACTCTCACACACGCGCGCACACACGCACATGCACGCACATGCACACATGTGCACGCACACACACACACATTGAAAGTCAATAGAGAAATTCGGGGAAACACGTAACTCTGTCATTTCTCAACCGTTTCGGACTCGGGGTGGCTCGCCAGAACCGGGCCGCCCCCCTGAGCGAAACCAAATGGACCCCTTAGCATGTTAGCATTAGCATGTTAGCATGTTAGCATTAGCATGTTAGCATGTTAGCATTAGCATGTTAGCATGTTAGCATTAGCATGTTAGCATTAACATGTTAGCATTAGCATGTTAGCATGTTAGCATATTAGCATGTTAGCATTAGCATGTTAGCATGTTAGCATTAGCATGTTAGCATGTTAGCATTAGCATGTTAGCATGTTACCATGTTAGCATTAGCATGTTAGCATGTTACCATGTTAGCATTAGCATGTTAGCATTACCATGTTAGCATGTTAGCATTAGCATGTTAGCATTAGCATGTTAGCATGTTAGCATTAGCATGTTAGCATTAGCATGTTAGCATTAGCATGTTACCATGTTAGCATTAGCATGTTAGCATTTTAGCATTAGAATGTTGGTGGCAACGTAATGTGCAATAAACTTAGACAAAATACCCCATTGAAAGTCAACCAAATGGACCCTTACAGGGTCTGAGAGGCTAAATGTCATCAAATAGTGGTCCGTGGCTCAAATGCTGCACAGACTTGGCGAGCTGCAGGCACCCAGTCAAATTTCCTGAAATTTGTTTCTAGTTCTGGGTGCCTGCCATGCAATGGCAGAAACACAGGTTGAAATCTAAAACGCATACTTAATAATTATTATAATCAATACGCGAAACTTCGACGTCTACGGCCGGCCGCACGGTTTGCCAAAGCCCCGCAATATATACATCAAAACGTGCGGCTCGGCCGGGAATGGTGTGCTTGTGCTTTTCTTTCCGATTCGTGTTACCGTGCCCACGTAATTCGCAATAAACGACGCGAAAAATGCCCCATTCAAAGTCGATGGGGAAACGCGTGTAAAAACAGAAAACGACACGTTACTTTGGAGCCACATTGCTCTGGCATACTGTTACGTAGAAACACGATTTAAACGTCAAACAGCACACGAGGCCATCGACTTTGTGGTGGTTCAGACGGAATTCGAATACGTTGCACGGTTTGCCCGCTATCGCAGTTCAAAGTGTGTGTGGTCTGAGAAATATTCTCGACTCAGAGTGTCGCACGCCCAGAGAGAGAGCGGATCAGAGTGAGAAGCCAATGTGAAGACTATACCGAAATTCTCCGAACAAATCGTCCTCACGGCCAAAATATTCACTTTACACGCATGGGTTTCGGTAATTTTGTAGCCACACTCGTCCTCTTTCACCCAATGTCAAAACCATAGCACAGATACATACAGTACGTGAACTACAGCCCTGAAAGCGACAGGTGTACCATCATAATGTGTCATAAACTCCATGTTAAATGCCTGAATGAGTCAGCAATTTTTTCATCACAAGCACAATTCTTAACTCGCACTTATAACCACGTTTTTTATCGTACCAATACCACGATCGCACACGGCGTACCTCAATGCCTCGGGTCACTCACGGTGAAAACAAAAATCGCATTCGACTTTTACTTTTTGCGATAGAGCAATTTGTTCGGACATACCTGTCATTGACAGTCAGTGGGCTTTTAACATTCAATACTGTTTGCGTTTACATAGACTAGCCCAGGTGAAAATGATACTTTGTTAATGATTCAAGGTCACCTGACCAACTCTCACACACGCGCGCACACACGCACATGCATGCACATGCACACATGTGCACGCACACACACACATTGAAAGTCAATAGAGGAATTCGGGGAAACACGTAACTCTGTCATTTCTCAACCGTTTCGGACGCGGGGCGGCTCGCCAGAACCGGGCCGCCCCCCTGAGCGAAACCAAATGGACCCCTTAGCATGTTAGCATTAGCATGTTAGCATGTTAGCATTAGCATGTTAGCATGTTAGCATTAGCATGTTAGCATGTTAGCATTAGCATGTTAGCATTAGCATGTTAGCATGTTAGCATGTTAGCATGTTAGCATGTTAGCATGTTAGCATTAACATGTTAGCATGTTAGCATTAACATGTTAGCATTAGCATGTTAGCATGTTAGCATTAGCATGTTAGCATTAGCATGTTAGCATTAGCATATTAGCATGTCAGCATTAGCAAGTTAGCATGTTAGCATTAGCATGTTAGCATTAGCATGTTAGCATTAGCATGTTAGCATGTTAGCATGTTAGCATGTTAGCATTAGCATGTTAGCATGTTAGCATTAACATGTTAGCATTAGCATGTTAGCATGTTAGCATTAGCATGTTAGCATTAGCATGTTAGCATGTTAGCATTAGCATGTTAGCATGTTAGCATTAGCATGTTAGCATTAGCATATTAGCATTAGCATATTAGCATATTAGCATGTTAGCATGTTAGCATTAGCATGTTAGCATGTTAGCATTAGCATGTTAGCATTAGCATGTTAGCATGTTAGCATTAGCATGTTAGCATGTTAGCATTAGCATGTTAGCATGTTAGCATGTTAGCATGTTAGCATTAACATGTTAGCATGTTAGCATTAACATGTTAGCATTAGCATGTTAGCATGTTAGCATTAGCATGTTAGCATTAGCATGTTAGCATTAGCATATTAGCATGTCAGCATTAGCAAGTTAGCATGTTAGCATTAGCATGTTAGCATGTTAGCATTAGCATGTTAGCATTAGCATGTTAGCATGTTAGCATGTTAGCATGTTAGCATTAGCATGTTAGCATGTTAGCATTAACATGTTAGCATTAGCATGTTAGCATGTTAGCATTAGCATGTTAGCATTAGCATGTTAGCATGTTAGCATTAGCATGTTAGCATGTTAGCATTAGCATGTTAGCATTAGCATATTAGCATTAGCATATTAGCATATTAGCATGTTAGCATGTTAGCATTAGCATGTTAGCATGTTAGCATTAGCATGTTAGCATTAGCATGTTAGCATGTTAGCATTAGCATGTTAGCATTAGCATGTTAGCATGTTAGCATGTTAGCATTAGCATGTTAGCATGTTAGCATTAGCATGTTAGCATTAGCATGTTAGCATGTTAGCATTAGCATGTTAGCATGTTAGCATTAGCATGTTAGCATTAGCATGTTAGCATGTTAGCATGTTAGCATGTTAGCATGTTAGCATTAGCATGTTAGCATGTTAGCATTAACATGTTAGCATTAGCATGTTAGCATGTTAGAATTAGCATGTTAGCATTAGCATGTTAGCATGTTAGCATGTTAGCATTAGCATGTTAGCATGTTAGCATTAGCATGTTAGCATTAGCATATTAGCATGTTAGCATTAGCATATTAGCATTAGCATGTTAGCATTAGCATTTTAGCATGTTAGCATGTTAGCATTAGCATGTTAGCATTAGCATGTTAGTATTAGCATGTTAGCATGTTAGCATTAGAATGTTGGTGGCAACGTAATGTGCAATAAACTTAGACAAAATACCCCATTGAAAGTCAACCAAATGGACCCTTACAGGGTCTGAGAGGCTAAATGTCATCAAATGGTGGTCCGTGGCTCAAATGCTGCACAGACTTGGCGAGCTGTAGGCACCCAGTCAAATTTCCTGAAATTTGTTTCTAGTTAAGTATGCGTTTTAGATTTCAACCTGTGTTTCTGCCATTGCATGGCAGGCACCCAGAATAATAATCACCAATACGCGAAACTTCGACGTCTATGGCCGGCCGCACGGTTTACCAAAGCCCCGCAATATATACATCAAAACGTGCGGCTCGGCCGGGAATGGTGTGCTTGTGCTTTTCTTTCCGATTCGCGTTACCGTGCCCACGTAATTCGCAATAAACGACGCGAAAAATGCCCCATTCAAAGTCGATGGGGAGACGCGGGTAAAAACAGAAAACGACACGTTACTTTGGAGCCACATTGCTCTGGCATACTGTTACGTAGAAACACGATTTAAACGTCAAACAGCACACGAGGCCATCGACTTTGTGGTGGTTCAGACGGAATTCGAATACGTTGCACGGTTTGCCCGCTATCGCAGTTCAAAGTGTGTGTGGTCTGAGCAATAATCTCGACTCAGAGTGTCGCACGCCCAGAGAGAGAGCTGGTTAGAGTGAGAAGCCAATGTGAAGACTGTACCGAAATTCTCCGAACAAATTGTCCTCACGGCCAAAATATTCACTTTACACGCATGGGTTTCGGTAATTTTGTAGCCACACTCGTCCTCTTTCACCCAATGTCACAACCATAGCCCAGATACATACAGTACGTGAACTACAGCCCTGAAAGCGACAGGTGTACCATCATACTGTGTCATAAACTCCATGTTAAATACCTGAATGAGTCAGCAATTTTTTCATCACAAGCACAATTCTTAACTCGCACTTATAACCACGTTTTTTATCGTACCAATACCACGATCGCACACGGCGTACCTCAATGCCTCGGGTCACTCACGGGGAAAACAAAAATCGCATTCGACTTTTACTTTTTGCGATAGAGCAATTTGTTCGGACATACGATCTCTCATAGAGAGTCAGTGTGCTTTACCTTTCAATACTGTTTGCATTGCATAGACTAGCCCAGGTGAAAATGATACTTTGTTAATGATTCAAGGTCACCTGACCAACTCTCACACACGCGCGCACACACGCACATGCATGCACATGCACACATGTGCACGCACACACACACATTGAAAGTCAATAGAGGAATTCGGGGAAACACGTAACTCTGTCATTTCTCAACCGTTTCGGACGCGGGGCGGCTCGCCAGAACCGGGCCGCCCCCCTGAGCGAAACCAAATGGACCCCTTAGCATGTTAGCATTAGCATGTTAGCATGTTAGCATGTTAGCATTAGCATGTTAGCATGTTAGCATTAGCATGTTAGCATTAGCATGTTAGCATTAGCATGTTAGCATGTTAGCATGTTAGCATGTTAGCATTAGCATGTTAGCCTTAGCATGTTAGCATTAGCATATTAGCATGTTAGCATTAGCATGTTAGCATATTAGCATGTTAGCATTAGCATGTTAGCATGTTAGCATGTTAGCATGTTAGCATTAGCATGTTAGCATGTTAGCATTAGCATGTTAGCATGTTAGCATTAGCATGTTAGCATTAGCATGTTAGCATTAGCATGTTAGCATTAGCATGTTAGCATGTTAGCATGTTAGCATTAGCATGTTAGCATGTTAGCATTAGCATGTTAGCATGTTAGCATTAGCATGTTAGCATGTTAGCATTAGCATATTAGCATGTTAGCATTAGCATATTAGCATGTTAGCATTAGCATGTTAGCATATTAGCATGTTAGCATTAGCATGTTAGCATGTTAGCATGTTAGCATTAGCATGTTAGCATGTTAGCATTAGCATGTTAGCATGTTAGCATTAGCATGTTAGCATTAGCATGTTAGCATTAGCATGTTAGCATGTTAGCATTAGCATGTTAGCATGTTAGCATGTTAGCATTAGCATGTTAGCATGTTAGCATTAGCATGTTAGCATGTTAGCATTAGCATGTTAGCATTAGCATGTTAGCATGTTAGCATTAGCATATTAGCATGTTAGCATTAGCATGTTAGTATATTAGCATGTTAGCATTAACATGTTAACATGTTAGTATTAGCATGTTAGCATTAGCATGTTAGCATGTTAGCATGTTAGCATTAGCATGTTAGCATGTTAGCATTAGCATGTTAGCATGTTAGCATGTTAGCATTAGCATGTTAGCATTAGCATGTTAGCATTAGCATGTTAGCATGTTAGCATGTTAGCATGTTAGCATTAGCATGTTAGCATGTTAGCATTAGCATGTTAGCATGTTAGCATTAGCATGTTAGCATTAGCATGTTAGCATGTTAGCATTAGCATATTAGCATGTTAGCATTAGCATGTTAGCATATTAGCATGTTAGCATTAGCATGTTAGCATGTTAGCATTCGCATGTTAGCATTAGCATGTTAGCATTAGCATGTTAGCATTAGCATGTTAGCATTAACATGTTAGCACTAACATGTTAACATGTTAGCATTAGCATGTTAGCATTAGCATGTTAGCATTAGCATGTTAGCATGTTAGCATTAGCATGTTAGCATGTTAGCATTAGCATGTTAGCCTTAGCATGTTAGCATTAGCATATTAGCATGTTAGCATTAGCATGTTAGCATATTAGCATGTTAGCATTAGCATATTAGCATGTTAGCATTAGCATGTTAGCATATTAGCATGTTAGCATTAGCATATTAGCATGTTAGCATTAGCATGTTAGCATTAGCATGTTAGCATTAGCATGTTAGCATGTTAGCATTAGCATGTTAGCATTAGCATGTTAGCATGTTAGCATTAGCATGTTAGCATGTTAGCATTAGCATGTTAGCATGTTAGCATTAGCATATTAGCATATTAGCATGTTAGCATTAGCATGTTAGCATTAGAATTTTAGCATGTTAGCATTTAGCATTAACATGTTAGCATTAGCATGTTAGTATTAGAATGTTGGTGGCAACGTAAACTTAGACAAAATACCCCATTGAAAGTCAACCAAATGGACCCTTACAGGGTCTGAGAGGCTAAATGTCATCAAATGGTGGTCCGTGGCTCAAATGCTGCACAGACTTGGCGAGCTACAGGCACCCAGTCAAATTTCCTGAAATTTGTTTCTAATAATAATTCTGGGTGCCTGCCATGCAATGGCAGAAACACAGGTTGAAATCTAAAACGCATACTTAATCGTAATTATTATCATCATCAATACGCGAAACTTCGACGTATATGGCCGGCCGCACGGTTTGCCAAAGCCCCGCAATATATACATCAAAACGTGCGGCTCGGCCGGGAATGGTGTGCTTGTGCTTTTCTTTCCGATTCGTGTTACCGTGCCGACGTAATTCGCAATAAACGACGCGAAAATGCCCCATTCAAAGTCGATGGGGAGACGCGGGTAAAAACAGAAAACGACACGTTACTTTGGAGCCACATTGCTCGGGCATACTGTTACGTAGAAACACGATTTAAACATCAAACAGCACACGAGGCCATCGACTTTGTGGTGGTTCAGACGGAATTCGAATACGTTGCACGGTTTGCCCGCTATGGCAGTTCAAAGTGTGTGTGGTCTGAGCAATATTCTCGACTCAGAGTGTCGCACGCCCAGAGAGAGAGCGGATCAGAGTGAGAAGCCAATGTGAAGACTATACCGAAATTCTCCGAACAAATCGTCCTCACGGCCAAAATATTCACTTTACACGCATGGGTTTCGGTAATTTTGTAGCCACACTCGTCCTCTTTCACCCAATGTCACAACCAAAGCCCAGATACATACAGTACGTGAACTACAGCCCTGAAAGCGACAGGTGTACCATCATAATGTGTCAAAAACTCCATGTTAAATGCCTGAATGAGTCAGCAATTTTTTCATCACAAGCACAATTCTTAACTCGCACTTATAACCACGTTTTTTATCGTACCAATACCACGATCGCACACGGCGTACCTCAATGCCTCGGGTCACTCACGGGGAAAACAAAAATCGCATTCGACTTTTACTTTTTGCGATAGAGCAATTTGTTCGGACATACCTGTCATTGACAGTCAGTGGGCTTTTAACATTCAATACTGTTTGCGTTTGCATAGACTAGCCCAGGTGAAAATGATACTTTGTTAATGATTCAAGGTCACCTGACCAACTCTCACACACGCGCGCACACACGCACATGCATGCACATGCACACATGTGCACGCACACACACACATTGAAAGTCAATAGAGGAATTCGGGGAAACACGTAACTCTGTCATTTCTCAACCGTTTCGGACGCGGGCGGCTCGCCAGAACCGGGCCGCCCCCCTGAGCGAAACCAAATGGACCCCTTAGCATGTTAGCATTAGCATGTTAGCATTAGCATGTTAGCATGTTAGCATTAGCATGTTAGCATGTTAGCATTAGCATATTATCATGTTAGCATTAGCATGTTAGCATGTTAGCATTAGCATGTTAGCATTAGCATGTTAGCATTAGCATGTTAGCATATTAGCATTAGCATGTTAGCATTAGCATGTTAGCATTAGCATGTTAGCATTAGCATGTTAGCATGTTAGCAATAGCATGTTAGCATGTTAGCATTAGCATGTTAGCATTAGCATGTTAGCATATTAGCATTAGCATGTTAGCATTAGCATGTTAGCATTAGCATGTTAGCATTAGCATGTCAGCATTAGCATGTTAACATTAGCATGTTAGTATATTAGCATTAGCATGTTAGCATTAGCATGTTAGTATTAGCATGTTAGCATGTTAGCATTAGAATGTTGGTGGCAACGTAATGTGCAATAAACTTAGACAAAATACCCCATTGAAAGTCAACCAAATGGACCCTTACAGGGTCTGAGAGGCTAAATGTCATCAAATGGTGGTCCGTGGCTCAAATGCTGCACAGACTTGGCGAGCTGTAGGCACCCAGTCAAATTTCCTGAAATTTGTTTCTAGTTCTGGGTGCCTGCCATGCAATGGCAGAAACACAGGTTGAAATCTAAAACGCATACTTAATAATTATTATCAATACGCGAAACTTCGACGTCTACGGCCGGCCGCACGGTTTGCCAAAGCCCCGCAATATATACATCAAAACGTGCGGCTCGGCCGGGAATGGTGTGCTTGTGCTTTTCTTTCCGATTCGTGTTACCGTGCCCACGTAATTCGCAATAAACGACGCGAAAAATGCCCCATTCAAAGTCGATGGGGAAACGCGGGTGAAAACAGAAAACGACACGTTACTTTGGAGCCACATTGCTCTGGCATACTGGTACGTAGAAACACGATTTAAACGTCAAACAGCACACGAGGCCATCGACTTTGTGGTGGTTCAGACGGAATTCGATTACGTTGCACGGTTTGCCCGCTATCGCAGTTCAAAGTGTGTGTGGTCTGAGCAATATTCTCGACTCAGAGTGTCGCACGCCCAGAGAGAGAGCGGATCAGAGTGAGAAGCCAATGTGAAGACTATACCGAAATTCTCCGAACAAATCGTCGTCACGGCCAACATATTCACTTTACACTCATGTGTTTCGGTAATTTTGTAGCCACACTCGTCCTCTTTCACCCAATGTCACAACCATAGCCCAGATACATACAGTACGTGAACTACAGCCCTGAAAGCGACAGGTGTACCATCATAATGTGTCATAAACTCCATGTTAAATACCTGAATGAGTCAGCAATTTTTTCATCACAAGCACAATTCTTAACTCGCTCTTATAACCACGTTTTTTATCGTACCAATACCACGATCGCACACGGCGTACCTCAATGCCTCGGGTCACTCACGGCGAGAACAAAAATCGCATTCGACTTTTACTTTTTGCGATAGAGCAATTTGTTCGGACATACCTGTCATTGACAGTCAGTGGGCTTTTAACATTCAATACTGTTTGCGTTTGCATAGACTAGCCCAGGTGAAAATGATACTTTGTTAATGATTCAAGGTCACCTGACCAACTCTCACACACGCGCGCACACACGCACATGCATGCACATGCACACATGTGCACGCACACACACACATTGAAAGTCAATAGAGGAATTCGGGGAAACACGTAACTCTGTCATTTCTCAACCGTTTCGGACGCGGGGCGGCTCGCCAGAACCGGGCCGCCCCCCTGAGCGAAACCAAATGGACCCCTTAGCATGTTAGCATTAGCATGTTAGCATGTTAGCATTAGCATGTTAGCATTAGCATGTTAGCATGTTAGCATTAGCATGTTAGCATTAGCATGTTAGCATGTTAGCATGTTAGCATGTTAGCATGTTAGCATGTTAGCCTTAGCATGTTAGCATTAGCATAATAGCATGTTAGCATTAGCATGTTAGCATATTAGCATGTTAGCATTAGCATGTTAGCATGTTAGCATGTTAGCATTAGCATGTTAGCATTAGCATGTTAGCATGTTAGCATTAGCATGTTAGCATGTTAGCATTAGCATGTTAGCATTAGCATGTTAGCATTAGCATGTTAGCATTAGCATATTATCATATTAGCATTAGCATATTAGCATTAGCATGTTAGCATTAGCATTTTAGCATGTTAGCATGTTAGCATTAGCATGTTAGCATTAGCATGTTAGTATTAGCATGTTAGCATGTTAGCATTAGAATGTTGGTGGCAACGTAATGTGCAATAAACTTAGACAAAATACCCCATTGAAAGTCAACCAAATGGACCCTTACAGGGTCTGAGAGGCTAAATGTCATCAAATGGTGGTCCGTGGCTCAAATGCTGCACAGACTTGGCGAGCTGCAGGCACCCAGTCAAATTTCCTGAAATTTGTTTCTAGTTCTGGGTGCCTGCCATGCAATGGCAGAAACACAGGTTGAAATCTAAAACGCATACTTAATAATTATTATAATCAATACGCGAAACTTCGACGTCTATGGCCGGCCGCACGGTTTGCCAAAGCCCCGCAATATATACATCAAAACGTGCGGCTCGGCCGGGAATGGTGTGCTTGTGCTTTTCTTTCCGATTCGCGTTACCGTGCCCACGTAATTCGCAATAAACGACGCGAAAAATGCCCCATTCAAAGTCGATGGAGAAACGCGTGGAAAAACAGAAAACGACACGTTACTTTGGAGCCACATTGCTCTGGCATACTGGTACGTAGAAACACGATTTAAACGTCAAACAGCACACGAGGCCATCGACTTTGTGGTGGTTCAGACGGAATTCGAATACGTTGCACGGTTTGCCCGCTATCGCAGTTCAAAGTGTGTGTGGTCTGAGCAATATTCTCGACTCAGAGTGTCGCACGCCCAGAGAGAGAGCGGATCAGAGTGAGAAGCCAATGTGAAGACTATACCGAAATTCTCCGAACAAATCGTCCTCACGGCCAAAATATTCACTTTACACGCATGGGTTTCGGTAATTTTGTAGCCACACTCGTCCTCTTTCACCCAATGTCACAACCAAAGCCCAGATACATACAGTACGTGAACTACAGCTCTGAAAGCGACAGGTGTACCATCATAATGTGTCAAAAACTCCATGTTAACTGCCTGAATGACTCAGCAATTTTTTCATCACAAGCACAATTCTTAACTCGCTCTTATAACCACGTTTTTCATCGTACCAATGCCACGATCGCACACGGCGTACCTCAATGCCTCGGGTCACTCACGGTGAAAACAAAAATCGCATTCGACTTTTACTTTTTGCGACAGAGCAATTTGTTCGGACATACCTGTCATTGACAGTCAGTGGGCTTTTAACATTCAATACTGTTTGCGTTTGCATAGACTAGCCCAGGTGAAAATGATACTTTGTTAATGAGTCAAGGTCACCTGACCAACTCTCACACACGCGCGCACACACGCACATGCATGCACATGCACACATGTGCACGCACACACACACATTGAAAGTCAATAGAGGAATTCGGGGAAACACGTAACTCTGTCATTTCTCAACCGTTTCGGACGCGGGGCGGCTCGCCAGAACCGGGCCGCCCCCCTGAGCGAAACCAAATGGACCCCTTAGCATGTTAGCATTAGCATGTTAGCATGTTAGCATGTTAGCATTAGCATGTTAGCATGTTAGCATTAGCATGTTAGCATTAGCATGTTAGCATTAGCATGTTAGCATGTTAGCATGTTAGCATTAGCATGTTAGCATGTTAGCCTTAGCATGTTAGCATTAGCATATTAGCATGTTAGCATTAGCATGTTAGCATATTAGCATGTTAGCATTAGCATGTTAGCATGTTAGCATGTTAGCATGTTAGCATGTTAGCATGTTAGCATGTTAGCATGTTAGCATTAGCATGTTAGCATGTTAGCATTAGCATGTTAGCATGTTAGCATTAGCATGTTAGCATTAGCATGTTAGCATTAGCATGTTAGCATGTTAGCATGTTAGCATTAGCATGTTAGCATGTTAGCATTAGCATATTAGCATGTTAGCATGTTAGCCTTAGCATGTTAGCATATTAGCATGTTAGCATTAGCATGTTAGCATATTAGCATGTTAGCATTAGCATGTTAGCATGTTAGCATGTTAGCATTAGCATGTTAGCATTAGCATGTTAGCATGTTAGCATTAGCATGTTAGCATTAGCATGTTAGCATTAGCATGTTAGCATGTTAGCATTAGCATGTTAGCATGTTAGCATGTTAGCATTAGCATGTTAGCATGTTAGCATTAGCATGTTAGCATGTTAGCATTAGCATGTTAGCATTAGCATGTTAGCATGTTAGCATTAGCATATTAGCATGTTAGCATTAGCATGTTAGTATATTAGCATGTTAGCATTAACATGTTAACATGTTAGCATTAGCATGTTAGCATTTGCATGTTAGCATGTTAGCATGTTAGCATTAGCATGTTAGCATGTTAGCATTAGCATGTTAGCATGTTAGCATGTTAGCATTAGCATGTTAGCATTAGCATGTTAGCATTAGCATGTTAGCATGTTAGCATGTTAGCATGTTAGCATTAGCATGTTAGCATGTTAGCATTAGCATGTTAGCATGTTAGCATTAGCATGTTAGCATTAGCATGTTAGCATGTTAGCATGTTAGCATTAGCATGTTAGCATATTAGCATGTTAGCATTAGCATGTTAGCATGTTAGAATTCGCATGTTAGCATTAGCATGTTAGCATTAGCATGTTAGCATTAGCATGTTAGCATTAACATGTTAGCACTAACATATTAGCACTAACATGTTAACATGTTAGCATTAGCATGTTAGCATGTTAGCATTAGCATGTTAGAATTTTAGCATGTTAGCATTAGCATATTAGCATTAGCATGTTAGCATTAGCATTTTAGCATGTTAGCATTAGCATGTTAGCATGTTAGCATTAGAATGGTGGTGGCAACGTAATGTGCAATAAACGTAGACAAAATACCCCATTGAAAGTCAACCAAATGGACCCTTACAGGGTCTGAGAGGCTAAATGTCATCAAATGGTGGTCCGTGGCTCAAATGCTGCACAGACTTGGCGAGCTGTAGGCACCCAGTCAAATTTCCTGAAATTTGTTTCTAGTTAAGTATGCGTTTTAGATTTCAACCTGTGTTTCTGCCATTGCATGGCAGGCACCCAGAATAATTATCATCAATACGCGAAACTTCGACGTCTACGGCCGGCCGCACGGTTTGCCAAAGCCCCGCAATATATACATCAAAACGTGCGGCTCGGCCGGGAATGGTGTGCTTGTGCTTTTCTTTCCGATTCGTGTTACCGTGCCGACGTAATTCGCAATAAACGACGCGAAAATGCCCCATTCAAAGTCGATGGGGAGACGCGGGTAAAAACAGAAAACGACACGTTACTTTGGAGCCACATTGCTCGGGCATACTGTTACGTAGAAACACGATTTAAACGTCAAACAGCACACGAGGCCATCGACTTTGTGGTGGTTCAGACGGAATTCGAATACGTTGCACGGTTTGCCCGCTATCGCAGTTCAAAGTGTGTGTGGTCTGAGCAATATTCTCGACTCAGAGTGTCGCACGCCCAGAGAGAGAGCGGATCAGAGTGAGAAGCCAATGTGAAGACTATACCGAAATTCTCCGAACAAATCGTCCTCACGGCCAAAATATTCACTTTACACGCATGGGTTTCGGTAATTTTGTAGCCACACTCGTCCTCTTTCACCCAATGTCAAAACCATAGCACAGATACATACAGTACGTGAACTACAGCCCTGAAAGCGACAGGTGTACCATCATAATGTGTCATAAACTCCATGTTAAATGCCTGAATGAGTCAGCAATTTTTTCATCACAAGCACAATTCTTAACTCGCACTTATAACCACGTTTTTTATCGTACCAATACCACGATCGCACACGGCGTACCTCAATGCCTCGGGTCACTCACGGGGAAAACAAAAATCGCATTCGACTTTTACTTTTTGCGATAGAGCAATTTGTTCGGACATACGATCTCTCATAGAGAGTCAGTGTGCTTTACCTTTCAATACTGTTTGCATTGCATAGACTAGCCCAGGTGAAAATGATACTTTGTTAATGATTCAAGGTCACCTGACCAACTCTCACACACGCGCGCACACACGCACATGCACGCACATGCACACATGTGCACGCACACACACACATTGAAAGTCAATAGAGAAATTCGGGGAAACACGTAACTCTGTCATTTCTCAACCGTTTCGGACGCGGGGCGGCTCGCCAGAACCGGGCCGCCCCCCTGAGCGAAACCAAATGGACCCCTTGGCATGTTAGCATTAGCATGTTAGCATTAGCATGTTAGCATTAGCATGTTAGCATGTTAGCATTAACATGTTAGCATGTTAGCATTAGCATGTTAGCATGTTAGCATTAGCACGTTAGCATGTTAGCATTAGCATGTTAGCATTAGCATATTAGCATGTTAGCATGAGCATGTTAGCATTAGCATGTTAGCATGTTAGCATGTTAGCATTAGCATATTAGCATGTTAGCATGTTAGCATTAGCATATTAGCATGTTAGCATTAGCATGTTAGCATTAGCATGTTAGCATTAACATATTAGCATGTTAGCATTAGCATGTTAGCATGTTAGCATTAGCATGTTAGCATGTTAGCATTAGCATGTTAGCATTAGCATATTAGCATGTTAGCATGAGCATGTTAGCATTAGCATGTTAGCATGTTAGCATTAGCATATTAGCATGTTAGCATGTTAGCATTAGCATATTAGCATGTTAGCATTAGCATGTTAGCATTAGCATGTTAGCATGTTAGCATTAGCATATTAGCATGTTAGCATTAGCATGTTAGCATGTTAGCATGTTAGCATGTTAGCATGTTAGCATTAGCATGTTAGCATTAGCATGTTAGCATTAGCATGTTAGCATTAGCATGTTAGTATTAGCATGTTAGCATGTTAGCATTAGAATGTTGGTGGCAACGTAATGTGCAATAAACTTAGACAAAATACCCCATTGAAAGTCAACCAAATGGACCCTTACAGGGTCTGAGAGGCTAAATGTCATCAAATGGTGGTCCGTGGCTCAAATGCTGCACAGACAGCTGCAGGCACCCAGTCAAATTTCCTGAAATTTGTTTCTAGTTAAGTATGCGTTTTAGATTTCAACCTGTGTTTCTGCCATTGCATGGCAGGCACCCAGAATAATAATCACCAATACGCGAAACTTCGACGTCTATGGCCGGCCGCACGGTTTACCAAAGCCCCGCAATATATACATCAAAACGTGCGGCTCGGCCGGGAATGGTGTGCTTGTGCTTTTCTTTCCGATTCGCGTTACCGTGCCCACGTAATTCGCAATAAACGACGCGAAAAATGCCCCATTCAAAGTCGATGGGGAGACGCGGGTAAAAACAGAAAACGACACGTTACTTTGGAGCCACATTGCTCTGGCATACTGTTACGTAGAAACACGATTTAAACGTCAAACAGCACACGAGGCCATCGACTTTGTGGTGGTTCAGACGGAATTCGAATACGTTGCACGGTTTGCCCGCTATCGCAGTTCAAAGTGTGTGTGGTCTGAGCAATAATCTCGACTCAGAGTGTCGCACGCCCAGAGAGAGAGCTGGTTAGAGTGAGAAGCCAATGTGAAGACTGTACCGAAATTCTCCGAACAAATTGTCCTCACGGCCAAAATATTCACTTTACACGCATGGGTTTCGGTAATTTTGTAGCCACACTCGTCCTCTTTCACCCAATGTCACAACCATAGCCCAGATACATACAGTACGTGAACTACAGCCCTGAAAGCGACAGGTGTACCATCATACTGTGTCATAAACTCCATGTTAAATACCTGAATGAGTCAGCAATTTTTTCATCACAAGCACAATTCTTAACTCGCACTTATAACCACGTTTTTTATCGTACCAATACCACGATCGCACACGGCGTACCTCAATGCCTCGGGTCACTCACGGGGAAAACAAAAATCGCATTCGACTTTTACTTTTTGCGATAGAGCAATTTGTTCGGACATACGATCTCTCATAGAGAGTCAGTGTGCTTTACCTTTCAATACTGTTTGCATTGCATAGACTAGCCCAGGTGAAAATGATACTTTGTTAATGATTCAAGGTCACCTGACCAACTCTCACACACGCGCGCACACACGCACATGCACGCACATGCACACATTTGCACGCACACACACACATTGAAAGTCAATAGAGAAATTCGGGGAAACACGTAACTCTGTCATTTCTCAACCGTTTCGGACGCGGGGCGGCTCGCCAGAACCGGGCCGCCCCCCTGAGCGAAACCAAATGGACCCCTTAGCATGTTAGCATTAGCATGTTAGCATTAGCATGTTAGCATTAGCATGTTAGCATGTTAGCATTAGCATGTTAGCATGTTAGCATGTTAGCATTAGCATGTTAGCATGTTAGCATTAGCATGTTAGCATTAGCATGTTAGCATGTTAACATTAGCATGTTAGCATGTTAGCATGTTAGCATTAGCATGTTAGCATGTTAGCATTAGCATGTTAGCATTAGCATATTAGCATGTTAGCATTAGCATGTTAGCATTAGCATGTTAGCATGTTAACATTAGCATGTTAGCATGTTAGCATGTTAGCATTAGCATGTTAGCATGTTAGCATTAGCATGTTAGCATTAGCATATTAGCATGTTAGCATTAGCATGTTAGCATTAGCATGTTAGCATGTTAGCATTAGCATGTTAGCATGTTAGCATTAGCATGTTAGCATTAGCATGTTAGCATGTTAGCATTAGCATGTTAGCATTAGCATATTAGCATATTAGCATGTTAGCATTAGCATGTTAGCATTAGCATGTTAGCATGTTAGCATTAGCATGTTAGCATTAGCATGTTAGCATGTTAGCATTAGCATGTTAGCATTAGCATGTTAGCATTAGCATGTTAGCATGTTAGCATTAGCATATTAGCATTAGCATGTTAGCATTAGCATTTTAGCATGTTAGCATGTTAACATTAGCATGTTAGCATTAGCATGTTAGTATTAGCATGTTAGCATGTTAGCATTAGAATGTTGGTGGCAACGTAATGTGCAATAAACTTAGACAAAATACCCCATTGAAAGTCAACCAAATGAACCCTTACAGGGTCTGAGAGGCTAAATGTCATCAAATGGTGGTCCGTGGCTCAAATGCTGCACAGACTTGGCGAGCTGCAGGCACCCAGTCAAATTTCCTGAAATTTGTTTCTAGTTAAGTATGCGTTTTAGATTTCAACCTGTGTTTCTGCCATTGCATGGCAGGCACCCAGAATTATTATAATCACCAATACGCGAAACTTCGACGTCTACAAATTTCAGGAAATTTGACTGGGTGCCTGCAGCTGTCTGTGCAGCATTTGAGCCACGGACCACCATTTGATGACATTTAGCCTCTCAGACCCTGTAAGGGTCCATTTGGTTGACTTTCAATGGGGTATTTTGTCTAAGTTTATTGCACATTACGTTGCCACCAACATTCTAATGCTAACATGCTAACATGCTAATACTAACATGCTAATGCTAACATGCTAATGCTAACATGCTAATGCTAACATGCTAATGCTAACATGCTAACATGCTAACATGCTAACATGCTAACATGCTAATGCTAACATGCTAATATGCTAATGCTAACATGCTAACATGCTAATGCTAACATGCTAATGCTAACATGCTAATATGCTAATGCTAACATGCTAACATGCTAATATGCTAATGCTAACATGCTAACATGCTAATGCTAACATGCTCATGCTAACATGCTAATATGCTAATGCTAACATGCTAATGCTAACATGCTAACATGCTAATGCTAACATGCTAACATGCTAATGCTAACATGCTAATATGTTAATGCTAACATGCTAATGCTAACATGCTAATGCTAACATGCTAATATGCTAATGCTAACATGCTAACATGCTAATATGCTAATGCTAACATGCTAACATGCTAACATGCTAATGCTAACATGCTCATGCTAACATGCTAATATGCTAATGCTAACATGCTAATGCTAACATGCTAACGTGCTAATGCTAACATGCTAACATGCTAATGCTAACATGCTAACATGTTAATGCTAACATGCTAACATGCTAATGCTAACATGCTAATGCTAACATGCTAATGCTAACATGCCAAGGGGTCCATTTGGTTTCGCTCAGGGGGGCGGCCCGGTTCTGGCGAGCCGCCCCGCGTCCGAAACGGTTGAGAAATGACAGAGTTACGTGTTTCCCCGAATTTCTCTATTGACTTTCAATGTGTGTGTGTGCGTGCACATGTGTGCATGTGCGTGCATGTGCGTGTGTGCGCGCGTGTGTGAGAGTTGGTCAGGTGACCTTGAATCATTAACAAAGTATCATTTTCACCTGGGCTAGTCTATGCAATGCAAACAGTATTGAAAGGTAAAGCACACTGACTCTCTATGAGAGATCGTATGTCCGAACAAATTGCTCTATCGCAAAAAGTAAAAGTCGAATGCGATTTTTGTTTTCCCCGTGAGTGACCCGAGGCATTGAGGTACGCCGTGTGCGATCGTGGTATTGGTACGATAAAAAACGTGGTTATAAGTGCGAGTTAAGAATTGTGCTTGTGATGAAAAAATTGCTGACTCATTCAGGCATTTAACATGGAGTTTATGACACATTATGATGGTACACCTGTCGCTTTCAGGGCTGTAGTTCACGTACTGTATGTATCTGTGCTATGGTTTTGACATTGGGTGAAAGAGGACGAGTGTGGCTACAAAATTACCGAAACCCATGCGTGTAAAGTGAATATTTTGGCCGTGAGGACGATTTGTTCGGAGAATTTCGGTATAGTCTTCACATTGGCTTCTCACTCTGATCCGCTCTCTCTCTGGGCGTGCGACACTCTGAGTCGAGAATATTGCTCAGACCACACACACTTTGAACTGCGATAGCGGGCAAACCGTGCAACGTATTCGAATTCCGTCTGAACCACCACAAAGTCGATGGCCTCGTGTGCTGTTTGACGTTTAAATCGTGTTTCTACGTAACAGTATGCCCGAGCAATGTGGCTCCAAAGTAACGTGTCGTTTTCTGTTTTTACCCGCGTCTCCCCATCGACTTTGAATGGGGCATTTTCGCGTCGTTTATTGCGAATTACGTCGGCACGGTAACACGAATCGGAAAGAAAAGCACAAGCACACCATTCCCGGCCGAGCCGCACGTTTTGATGTATATATTGCGGGGCTTTGGCAAACCGTGCGGCCGGCCGTAGACGTCGAAGTTTCGCGTATTGATGATAATTATTCTGGGTGCCTGCCTTAATAATTATTATAATCAATACGCGAAACTTCGACGTCTATGGCCGGCCGCACGGTTTGCCAAAGCCCCGCAATATATACATCAAAACGTGCGGCTCGGCCGGGAATGGTGTGCTTGTGCTTTTCTTTCCGATTCGCGTTACCGTGCCCACGTAATTCGCAATAAACGACGCGAAAAATGCCCCATTCAAAGTCGATGGAGAAACGCGTGGAAAAACAGAAAACGACACGTTACTTTGGAGCCACATTGCTCTGGCATACTGGTACGTAGAAACACGATTTAAACGTCAAACAGCACACGAGGCCATCGACTTTGTGGTGGTTCAGACGGAATTCGAATACGTTGCACGGTTTGCCCGCTATCGCAGTTCAAAGTGTGTGTGGTCTGAGCAATATTCTCGACTCAGAGTGTCGCACGCCCAGAGAGAGAGCGGATCAGAGTGAGAAGCCAATGTGAAGACTATACCGAAATTCTCCGAACAAATCGTCCTCACGGCCAAAATATTCACTTTACACGCATGGGTTTCGGTAATTTTGTAGCCACACTCGTCCTCTTTCACCCAATGTCACAACCAAAGCCCAGATACATACAGTACGTGAACTACAGCTCTGAAAGCGACAGGTGTACCATCATAATGTGTCAAAAACTCCATGTTAACTGCCTGAATGACTCAGCAATTTTTTCATCACAAGCACAATTCTTAACTCGCTCTTATAACCACGTTTTTCATCGTACCAATGCCACGATCGCACACGGCGTACCTCAATGCCTCGGGTCACTCACGGTGAAAACAAAAATCGCATTCGACTTTTACTTTTTGCGACAGAGCAATTTGTTCGGACATACCTGTCATTGACAGTCAGTGGGCTTTTAACATTCAATACTGTTTGCGTTTGCATAGACTAGCCCAGGTGAAAATGATACTTTGTTAATGAGTCAAGGTCACCTGACCAACTCTCACACACGCGCGCACACACGCACATGCATGCACATGCACACATGTGCACGCACACACACACATTGAAAGTCAATAGAGGAATTCGGGGAAACACGTAACTCTGTCATTTCTCAACCGTTTCGGACGCGGGGCGGCTCGCCAGAACCGGGCCGCCCCCCTGAGCGAAACCAAATGGACCCCTTAGCATGTTAGCATTAGCATGTTAGCATGTTAGCATGTTAGCATTAGCATGTTAGCATGTTAGCATTAGCATGTTAGCATTAGCATGTTAGCATTAGCATGTTAGCATGTTAGCATGTTAGCATTAGCATGTTAGCATGTTAGCCTTAGCATGTTAGCATTAGCATATTAGCATGTTAGCATTAGCATGTTAGCATATTAGCATGTTAGCATTAGCATGTTAGCATGTTAGCATGTTAGCATGTTAGCATGTTAGCATGTTAGCATGTTAGCATTAGCATGTTAGCATGTTAGCATTAGCATGTTAGCATGTTAGCATTAGCATGTTAGCATTAGCATGTTAGCATTAGCATGTTAGCATGTTAGCATGTTAGCATTAGCATGTTAGCATGTTAGCATTAGCATATTAGCATGTTAGCATGTTAGCCTTAGCATGTTAGCATATTAGCATGTTAGCATTAGCATGTTAGCATATTAGCATGTTAGCATTAGCATGTTAGCATGTTAGCATGTTAGCATTAGCATGTTAGCATTAGCATGTTAGCATGTTAGCATTAGCATGTTAGCATTAGCATGTTAGCATTAGCATGTTAGCATGTTAGCATTAGCATGTTAGCATGTTAGCATGTTAGCATTAGCATGTTAGCATGTTAGCATTAGCATGTTAGCATGTTAGCATTAGCATGTTAGCATTAGCATGTTAGCATGTTAGCATTAGCATATTAGCATGTTAGCATTAGCATGTTAGTATATTAGCATGTTAGCATTAACATGTTAACATGTTAGCATTAGCATGTTAGCATTTGCATGTTAGCATGTTAGCATGTTAGCATTAGCATGTTAGCATGTTAGCATTAGCATGTTAGCATGTTAGCATGTTAGCATTAGCATGTTAGCATTAGCATGTTAGCATTAGCATGTTAGCATGTTAGCATGTTAGCATGTTAGCATTAGCATGTTAGCATGTTAGCATTAGCATGTTAGCATGTTAGCATTAGCATGTTAGCATTAGCATGTTAGCATGTTAGCATGTTAGCATTAGCATGTTAGCATATTAGCATGTTAGCATTAGCATGTTAGCATGTTAGAATTCGCATGTTAGCATTAGCATGTTAGCATTAGCATGTTAGCATTAGCATGTTAGCATTAACATGTTAGCACTAACATATTAGCACTAACATGTTAACATGTTAGCATTAGCATGTTAGCATGTTAGCATTAGCATGTTAGAATTTTAGCATGTTAGCATTAGCATATTAGCATTAGCATGTTAGCATTAGCATTTTAGCATGTTAGCATTAGCATGTTAGCATGTTAGCATTAGAATGGTGGTGGCAACGTAATGTGCAATAAACGTAGACAAAATACCCCATTGAAAGTCAACCAAATGGACCCTTACAGGGTCTGAGAGGCTAAATGTCATCAAATGGTGGTCCGTGGCTCAAATGCTGCACAGACTTGGCGAGCTGTAGGCACCCAGTCAAATTTCCTGAAATTTGTTTCTAGTTAAGTATGCGTTTTAGATTTCAACCTGTGTTTCTGCCATTGCATGGCAGGCACCCAGAATAATTATCATCAATACGCGAAACTTCGACGTCTACGGCCGGCCGCACGGTTTGCCAAAGCCCCGCAATATATACATCAAAACGTGCGGCTCGGCCGGGAATGGTGTGCTTGTGCTTTTCTTTCCGATTCGTGTTACCGTGCCGACGTAATTCGCAATAAACGACGCGAAAATGCCCCATTCAAAGTCGATGGGGAGACGCGGGTAAAAACAGAAAACGACACGTTACTTTGGAGCCACATTGCTCGGGCATACTGTTACGTAGAAACACGATTTAAACGTCAAACAGCACACGAGGCCATCGACTTTGTGGTGGTTCAGACGGAATTCGAATACGTTGCACGGTTTGCCCGCTATCGCAGTTCAAAGTGTGTGTGGTCTGAGCAATATTCTCGACTCAGAGTGTCGCACGCCCAGAGAGAGAGCGGATCAGAGTGAGAAGCCAATGTGAAGACTATACCGAAATTCTCCGAACAAATCGTCCTCACGGCCAAAATATTCACTTTACACGCATGGGTTTCGGTAATTTTGTAGCCACACTCGTCCTCTTTCACCCAATGTCAAAACCATAGCACAGATACATACAGTACGTGAACTACAGCCCTGAAAGCGACAGGTGTACCATCATAATGTGTCATAAACTCCATGTTAAATGCCTGAATGAGTCAGCAATTTTTTCATCACAAGCACAATTCTTAACTCGCACTTATAACCACGTTTTTTATCGTACCAATACCACGATCGCACACGGCGTACCTCAATGCCTCGGGTCACTCACGGGGAAAACAAAAATCGCATTCGACTTTTACTTTTTGCGATAGAGCAATTTGTTCGGACATACGATCTCTCATAGAGAGTCAGTGTGCTTTACCTTTCAATACTGTTTGCATTGCATAGACTAGCCCAGGTGAAAATGATACTTTGTTAATGATTCAAGGTCACCTGACCAACTCTCACACACGCGCGCACACACGCACATGCACGCACATGCACACATGTGCACGCACACACACACATTGAAAGTCAATAGAGAAATTCGGGGAAACACGTAACTCTGTCATTTCTCAACCGTTTCGGACGCGGGGCGGCTCGCCAGAACCGGGCCGCCCCCCTGAGCGAAACCAAATGGACCCCTTGGCATGTTAGCATTAGCATGTTAGCATTAGCATGTTAGCATTAGCATGTTAGCATGTTAGCATTAACATGTTAGCATGTTAGCATTAGCATGTTAGCATGTTAGCATTAGCACGTTAGCATGTTAGCATTAGCATGTTAGCATTAGCATATTAGCATGTTAGCATGAGCATGTTAGCATTAGCATGTTAGCATGTTAGCATGTTAGCATTAGCATATTAGCATGTTAGCATGTTAGCATTAGCATATTAGCATGTTAGCATTAGCATGTTAGCATTAGCATGTTAGCATTAACATATTAGCATGTTAGCATTAGCATGTTAGCATGTTAGCATTAGCATGTTAGCATGTTAGCATTAGCATGTTAGCATTAGCATATTAGCATGTTAGCATGAGCATGTTAGCATTAGCATGTTAGCATGTTAGCATTAGCATATTAGCATGTTAGCATGTTAGCATTAGCATATTAGCATGTTAGCATTAGCATGTTAGCATTAGCATGTTAGCATGTTAGCATTAGCATATTAGCATGTTAGCATTAGCATGTTAGCATGTTAGCATGTTAGCATGTTAGCATGTTAGCATTAGCATGTTAGCATTAGCATGTTAGCATTAGCATGTTAGCATTAGCATGTTAGTATTAGCATGTTAGCATGTTAGCATTAGAATGTTGGTGGCAACGTAATGTGCAATAAACTTAGACAAAATACCCCATTGAAAGTCAACCAAATGGACCCTTACAGGGTCTGAGAGGCTAAATGTCATCAAATGGTGGTCCGTGGCTCAAATGCTGCACAGACAGCTGCAGGCACCCAGTCAAATTTCCTGAAATTTGTTTCTAGTTAAGTATGCGTTTTAGATTTCAACCTGTGTTTCTGCCATTGCATGGCAGGCACCCAGAATAATAATCACCAATACGCGAAACTTCGACGTCTATGGCCGGCCGCACGGTTTACCAAAGCCCCGCAATATATACATCAAAACGTGCGGCTCGGCCGGGAATGGTGTGCTTGTGCTTTTCTTTCCGATTCGCGTTACCGTGCCCACGTAATTCGCAATAAACGACGCGAAAAATGCCCCATTCAAAGTCGATGGGGAGACGCGGGTAAAAACAGAAAACGACACGTTACTTTGGAGCCACATTGCTCTGGCATACTGTTACGTAGAAACACGATTTAAACGTCAAACAGCACACGAGGCCATCGACTTTGTGGTGGTTCAGACGGAATTCGAATACGTTGCACGGTTTGCCCGCTATCGCAGTTCAAAGTGTGTGTGGTCTGAGCAATAATCTCGACTCAGAGTGTCGCACGCCCAGAGAGAGAGCTGGTTAGAGTGAGAAGCCAATGTGAAGACTGTACCGAAATTCTCCGAACAAATTGTCCTCACGGCCAAAATATTCACTTTACACGCATGGGTTTCGGTAATTTTGTAGCCACACTCGTCCTCTTTCACCCAATGTCACAACCATAGCCCAGATACATACAGTACGTGAACTACAGCCCTGAAAGCGACAGGTGTACCATCATACTGTGTCATAAACTCCATGTTAAATACCTGAATGAGTCAGCAATTTTTTCATCACAAGCACAATTCTTAACTCGCACTTATAACCACGTTTTTTATCGTACCAATACCACGATCGCACACGGCGTACCTCAATGCCTCGGGTCACTCACGGGGAAAACAAAAATCGCATTCGACTTTTACTTTTTGCGATAGAGCAATTTGTTCGGACATACGATCTCTCATAGAGAGTCAGTGTGCTTTACCTTTCAATACTGTTTGCATTGCATAGACTAGCCCAGGTGAAAATGATACTTTGTTAATGATTCAAGGTCACCTGACCAACTCTCACACACGCGCGCACACACGCACATGCACGCACATGCACACATTTGCACGCACACACACACATTGAAAGTCAATAGAGAAATTCGGGGAAACACGTAACTCTGTCATTTCTCAACCGTTTCGGACGCGGGGCGGCTCGCCAGAACCGGGCCGCCCCCCTGAGCGAAACCAAATGGACCCCTTAGCATGTTAGCATTAGCATGTTAGCATTAGCATGTTAGCATTAGCATGTTAGCATGTTAGCATTAGCATGTTAGCATGTTAGCATGTTAGCATTAGCATGTTAGCATGTTAGCATTAGCATGTTAGCATTAGCATGTTAGCATGTTAACATTAGCATGTTAGCATGTTAGCATGTTAGCATTAGCATGTTAGCATGTTAGCATTAGCATGTTAGCATTAGCATATTAGCATGTTAGCATTAGCATGTTAGCATTAGCATGTTAGCATGTTAACATTAGCATGTTAGCATGTTAGCATGTTAGCATTAGCATGTTAGCATGTTAGCATTAGCATGTTAGCATTAGCATATTAGCATGTTAGCATTAGCATGTTAGCATTAGCATGTTAGCATGTTAGCATTAGCATGTTAGCATGTTAGCATTAGCATGTTAGCATTAGCATGTTAGCATGTTAGCATTAGCATGTTAGCATTAGCATATTAGCATATTAGCATGTTAGCATTAGCATGTTAGCATTAGCATGTTAGCATGTTAGCATTAGCATGTTAGCATTAGCATGTTAGCATGTTAGCATTAGCATGTTAGCATTAGCATGTTAGCATTAGCATGTTAGCATGTTAGCATTAGCATATTAGCATTAGCATGTTAGCATTAGCATTTTAGCATGTTAGCATGTTAACATTAGCATGTTAGCATTAGCATGTTAGTATTAGCATGTTAGCATGTTAGCATTAGAATGTTGGTGGCAACGTAATGTGCAATAAACTTAGACAAAATACCCCATTGAAAGTCAACCAAATGAACCCTTACAGGGTCTGAGAGGCTAAATGTCATCAAATGGTGGTCCGTGGCTCAAATGCTGCACAGACTTGGCGAGCTGCAGGCACCCAGTCAAATTTCCTGAAATTTGTTTCTAGTTAAGTATGCGTTTTAGATTTCAACCTGTGTTTCTGCCATTGCATGGCAGGCACCCAGAATTATTATAATCACCAATACGCGAAACTTCGACGTCTACAAATTTCAGGAAATTTGACTGGGTGCCTGCAGCTGTCTGTGCAGCATTTGAGCCACGGACCACCATTTGATGACATTTAGCCTCTCAGACCCTGTAAGGGTCCATTTGGTTGACTTTCAATGGGGTATTTTGTCTAAGTTTATTGCACATTACGTTGCCACCAACATTCTAATGCTAACATGCTAACATGCTAATACTAACATGCTAATGCTAACATGCTAATGCTAACATGCTAATGCTAACATGCTAATGCTAACATGCTAACATGCTAACATGCTAACATGCTAACATGCTAATGCTAACATGCTAATATGCTAATGCTAACATGCTAACATGCTAATGCTAACATGCTAATGCTAACATGCTAATATGCTAATGCTAACATGCTAACATGCTAATATGCTAATGCTAACATGCTAACATGCTAATGCTAACATGCTCATGCTAACATGCTAATATGCTAATGCTAACATGCTAATGCTAACATGCTAACATGCTAATGCTAACATGCTAACATGCTAATGCTAACATGCTAATATGTTAATGCTAACATGCTAATGCTAACATGCTAATGCTAACATGCTAATATGCTAATGCTAACATGCTAACATGCTAATATGCTAATGCTAACATGCTAACATGCTAACATGCTAATGCTAACATGCTCATGCTAACATGCTAATATGCTAATGCTAACATGCTAATGCTAACATGCTAACGTGCTAATGCTAACATGCTAACATGCTAATGCTAACATGCTAACATGTTAATGCTAACATGCTAACATGCTAATGCTAACATGCTAATGCTAACATGCTAATGCTAACATGCCAAGGGGTCCATTTGGTTTCGCTCAGGGGGGCGGCCCGGTTCTGGCGAGCCGCCCCGCGTCCGAAACGGTTGAGAAATGACAGAGTTACGTGTTTCCCCGAATTTCTCTATTGACTTTCAATGTGTGTGTGTGCGTGCACATGTGTGCATGTGCGTGCATGTGCGTGTGTGCGCGCGTGTGTGAGAGTTGGTCAGGTGACCTTGAATCATTAACAAAGTATCATTTTCACCTGGGCTAGTCTATGCAATGCAAACAGTATTGAAAGGTAAAGCACACTGACTCTCTATGAGAGATCGTATGTCCGAACAAATTGCTCTATCGCAAAAAGTAAAAGTCGAATGCGATTTTTGTTTTCCCCGTGAGTGACCCGAGGCATTGAGGTACGCCGTGTGCGATCGTGGTATTGGTACGATAAAAAACGTGGTTATAAGTGCGAGTTAAGAATTGTGCTTGTGATGAAAAAATTGCTGACTCATTCAGGCATTTAACATGGAGTTTATGACACATTATGATGGTACACCTGTCGCTTTCAGGGCTGTAGTTCACGTACTGTATGTATCTGTGCTATGGTTTTGACATTGGGTGAAAGAGGACGAGTGTGGCTACAAAATTACCGAAACCCATGCGTGTAAAGTGAATATTTTGGCCGTGAGGACGATTTGTTCGGAGAATTTCGGTATAGTCTTCACATTGGCTTCTCACTCTGATCCGCTCTCTCTCTGGGCGTGCGACACTCTGAGTCGAGAATATTGCTCAGACCACACACACTTTGAACTGCGATAGCGGGCAAACCGTGCAACGTATTCGAATTCCGTCTGAACCACCACAAAGTCGATGGCCTCGTGTGCTGTTTGACGTTTAAATCGTGTTTCTACGTAACAGTATGCCCGAGCAATGTGGCTCCAAAGTAACGTGTCGTTTTCTGTTTTTACCCGCGTCTCCCCATCGACTTTGAATGGGGCATTTTCGCGTCGTTTATTGCGAATTACGTCGGCACGGTAACACGAATCGGAAAGAAAAGCACAAGCACACCATTCCCGGCCGAGCCGCACGTTTTGATGTATATATTGCGGGGCTTTGGCAAACCGTGCGGCCGGCCGTAGACGTCGAAGTTTCGCGTATTGATGATAATTATTCTGGGTGCCTGCCATGCAATGGCAGAAACACAGGTTGAAATCTAAAACGCATACTTAACTAGAAACAAATTTCAGGAAATTTGACTGGGTGCCTACAGCTCGCCAAGTCTGTGCAGCATTTGAGCCACGGACCACCATTTGATGACATTTAGCCTCTCAGACCCTGTAAGGGTCCATTTGGTTGACTTTCAATGGGGTATTTTGTCTACGTTTATTGCACATTACGTTGCCACCACCATTCTAATGCTAACATGCTAACATGCTAATGCTAACATGCTAAAATGCTAATGCTAACATGCTAATGCTAATATGCTAATGCTAACATGCTAAAATTCTAACATGCTAATGCTAACATGCTAACATGCTAATGCTAACATGTTAACATGTTAGTGCTAATATGTTAGTGCTAACATGTTAATGCTAACATGCTAATGCTAACATGCTAATGCTAACATGCTAATGCTAACATGCGAATTCTAACATGCTAACATGCTAATGCTAACATGCTAATATGCTAACATGCTAATGCTAACATGCTAACATGCTAACATGCTAATGCTAACATGCTAATGCTAACATGCTAACATGCTAATGCTAACATGCTAACATGCTAATGCTAACATGCTAACATGCTAACATGCTAACATGCTAATGCTAACATGCTAATGCTAACATGCTAATGCTAACATGCTAACATGCTAACATGCTAATGCTAACATGCTAACATGCTAATGCTAACATGCTAACATGCTAACATGCAAATGCTAACATGCTAATGCTAACATGTTAACATGTTAATGCTAACATGCTAATATACTAACATGCTAATGCTAACATGCTAATATGCTAATGCTAACATGCTAACATGCTAATGCTAACATGCTAATGCTAACATGCTAACATGCTAATGCTAACATGCTAACATGCTAATGCTAACATGCTAACATGCTAACATGCTAATGCTAACATGCTAACATGCTAATGCTAACATGCTAATGCTAACATGCTAATGCTAACATGCTAACATGCTAATGCTAACATGCTAATGCTAACATGCTAACATGCTAACATGCTAATGCTAACATGCTAATATGCTAACATGCTAATGCTAACATGCTAATATGCTAACATGCTAAGGCTAACATGCTAACATGCTAATATGCTAATGCTAACATGCTAACATGCTAATGCTAACATGCTAACATGCTAACATGCTAATGCTAACATGCTAATGCTAACATGCTAATGCTAACATGCTAACATGCTAATGCTAACATGCTAACATGCTAATGCTAACATGCTAACATGCTAACATGCTAACATGCTAACATGCTAACATGCTAACATGCTAATGCTAACATGCTAATATGCTAACATGCTAATGCTAACATGCTAATATGCTAATGCTAACATGCTAAGGCTAACATGCTAACATGCTAATGCTAACATGCTAACATGCTAACATGCTAATGCTAACATGCTAATGCTAACATGCTAATGCTAACATGCTAACATGCTAATGCTAACATGCTAACATGCTAACATGCTAATGCTAACATGCTAAGGGGTCCATTTGGTTTCGCTCAGGGGGGCGGCCCGGTTCTGGCGAGCCGCCCCGCGTCCGAAACGGTTGAGAAATGACAGAGTTACGTGTTTCCCCGAATTCCTCTATTGACTTTCAATGTGTGTGTGTGCGTGCACATGTGTGCATGTGCATGCATGTGCGTGTGTGCGCGCGTGTGTGAGAGTTGGTCAGGTGACCTTGACTCATTAACAAAGTATCATTTTCACCTGGGCTAGTCTATGCAAACGCAAACAGTATTGAATGTTAAAAGCCCACTGACTGTCAATGACAGGTATGTCCGAACAAATTGCTCTGTCGCAAAAAGTAAAAGTCGAATGCGATTTTTGTTTTCACCGTGAGTGACCCGAGGCATTGAGGTACGCCGTGTGCGATCGTGGCATTGGTACGATGAAAAACGTGGTTATAAGAGCGAGTTAAGAATTGTGCTTGTGATGAAAAAATTGCTGAGTCATTCAGGCAGTTAACATGGAGTTTTTGACACATTATGATGGTACACCTGTCGCTTTCAGAGCTGTAGTTCACGTACTGTATGTATCTGGGCTTTGGTTGTGACATTGGGTGAAAGAGGACGAGTGTGGCTACAAAATTACCGAAACCCATGCGTGTAAAGTGAATATTTTGGCCGTGAGGACGATTTGTTCGGAGAATTTCGGTATAGTCTTCACATTGGCTTCTCACTCTGATCCGCTCTCTCTCTGGGCGTGCGACACTCTGAGTCGAGAATATTGCTCAGACCACACACACTTTGAACTGCGATAGCGGGCAAACCGTGCAACGTATTCGAATTCCGTCTGAACCACCACAAAGTCGATGGCCTCGTGTGCTGTTTGACGTTTAAATCGTGTTTCTACGTACCAGTATGCCAGAGCAATGTGGCTCCAAAGTAACGTGTCGTTTTCTGTTTTTCCACGCGTTTCTCCATCGACTTTGAATGGGGCATTTTTCGCGTCGTTTATTGCGAATTACGTGGGCACGGTAACGCGAATCGGAAAGAAAAGCACAAGCACACCATTCCCGGCCGAGCCGCACGTTTTGATGTATATATTGCGGGGCTTTGGCAAACCGTGCGGCCGGCCATAGACGTCGAAGTTTCGCGTATTGATTATAATAATTATTAAGTATGCGTTTTAGATTTCAACCTGTGTTTCTGCCATTGCATGGCAGGCACCCAGAATAATAATCACCAATACGCGAAACTTCGACGTCTATGGCCGGCCGCACGGTTTACCAAAGCCCCGCAATATATACATCAAAACGTGCGGCTCGGCCGGGAATGGTGTGCTTGTGCTTTTCTTTCCGATTCGCGTTACCGTGCCCACGTAATTCGCAATAAACGACGCGAAAAATGCCCCATTCAAAGTCGATGGGGAGACGCGGGTAAAAACAGAAAACGACACGTTACTTTGGAGCCACATTGCTCTGGCATACTGTTACGTAGAAACACGATTTAAACGTCAAACAGCACACGAGGCCATCGACTTTGTGGTGGTTCAGACGGAATTCGAATACGTTGCACGGTTTGCCCGCTATCGCAGTTCAAAGTGTGTGTGGTCTGAGCAATAATCTCGACTCAGAGTGTCGCACGCCCAGAGAGAGAGCTGGTTAGAGTGAGAAGCCAATGTGAAGACTGTACCGAAATTCTCCGAACAAATTGTCCTCACGGCCAAAATATTCACTTTACACGCATGGGTTTCGGTAATTTTGTAGCCACACTCGTCCTCTTTCACCCAATGTCACAACCATAGCCCAGATACATACAGTACGTGAACTACAGCCCTGAAAGCGACAGGTGTACCATCATACTGTGTCATAAACTCCATGTTAAATACCTGAATGAGTCAGCAATTTTTTCATCACAAGCACAATTCTTAACTCGCACTTATAACCACGTTTTTTATCGTACCAATACCACGATCGCACACGGCGTACCTCAATGCCTCGGGTCACTCACGGGGAAAACAAAAATCGCATTCGACTTTTACTTTTTGCGATAGAGCAATTTGTTCGGACATACGATCTCTCATAGAGAGTCAGTGTGCTTTACCTTTCAATACTGTTTGCATTGCATAGACTAGCCCAGGTGAAAATGATACTTTGTTAATGATTCAAGGTCACCTGACCAACTCTCACACACGCGCGCACACACGCACATGCACGCACATGCACACATTTGCACGCACACACACACATTGAAAGTCAATAGAGAAATTCGGGGAAACACGTAACTCTGTCATTTCTCAACCGTTTCGGACGCGGGGCGGCTCGCCAGAACCGGGCCGCCCCCCTGAGCGAAACCAAATGGACCCCTTAGCATGTTAGCATTAGCATGTTAGCATTAGCATGTTAGCATTAGCATGTTAGCATGTTAGCATTAGCATGTTAGCATGTTAGCATGTTAGCATTAGCATGTTAGCATGTTAGCATTAGCATGTTAGCATTAGCATGTTAGCATGTTAACATTAGCATGTTAGCATGTTAGCATGTTAGCATTAGCATGTTAGCATGTTAGCATTAGCATGTTAGCATTAGCATATTAGCATGTTAGCATTAGCATGTTAGCATTAGCATGTTAGCATGTTAACATTAGCATGTTAGCATGTTAGCATGTTAGCATTAGCATGTTAGCATGTTAGCATTAGCATGTTAGCATTAGCATATTAGCATGTTAGCATTAGCATGTTAGCATTAGCATGTTAGCATGTTAGCATTAGCATGTTAGCATGTTAGCATTAGCATGTTAGCATTAGCATGTTAGCATGTTAGCATTAGCATGTTAGCATTAGCATATTAGCATATTAGCATGTTAGCATTAGCATGTTAGCATTAGCATGTTAGCATGTTAGCATTAGCATGTTAGCATTAGCATGTTAGCATGTTAGCATTAGCATGTTAGCATTAGCATGTTAGCATTAGCATGTTAGCATGTTAGCATTAGCATATTAGCATTAGCATGTTAGCATTAGCATTTTAGCATGTTAGCATGTTAACATTAGCATGTTAGCATTAGCATGTTAGTATTAGCATGTTAGCATGTTAGCATTAGAATGTTGGTGGCAACGTAATGTGCAATAAACTTAGACAAAATACCCCATTGAAAGTCAACCAAATGAACCCTTACAGGGTCTGAGAGGCTAAATGTCATCAAATGGTGGTCCGTGGCTCAAATGCTGCACAGACTTGGCGAGCTGCAGGCACCCAGTCAAATTTCCTGAAATTTGTTTCTAGTTAAGTATGCGTTTTAGATTTCAACCTGTGTTTCTGCCATTGCATGGCAGGCACCCAGAATTATTATAATCACCAATACGCGAAACTTCGACGTCTATGGCCGGCCGCACGGTTTGCCAAAGCCCCGCAATATATACATCAAAACGTGCGGCTCGGCCGGGAATGGTGTGCTTGTGCTTTTCTTTCCGATTCGTGTTACCGTGCCAACGTAATTCGCAATAAACGACGCGAAAAATGCCCCATTCAAAGTCGATGGGGAAACGCGGGTAAAAACAGAAAACGACACGTTACTTTGGAGCCACATTGCTCTGGCATACTGGTACGTAGAAACACGATTTAAACGTCAAACAGCACACGAGGCCATCGACTTTGTGGTGGTTCAGACGGAATTCGAATACGTTGCACGGTTTGCCCGCTATGGCAGTTCAAAGTGTGTGTGGTCTGAGCAATATTCTCGACTCAGAGTGTCGCACGCCCAGAGAGAGAGCGGATCAGAGTGAGAAGCCAATGTGAAGACTATACCGAAATTCTCCGAACAAATCGTCCTCACGGCCAAAATATTCACTTTACACGCATGGGTTTCGGTAATTTTGTAGCCACACTCGTCCTCTTTCACCCAATGTCACAACCAAAGCCCAGATACATACAGTACGTGAACTACAGCCCTGAAAGCGACAGGTGTACCATCATAATGTGTCATAAACTCCATGTTAAATACCTGAATGAGTCAGCAATTTTTTCATCACAAGCACAATTCTTAACTCGCTCTTATAACCACGTTTTTTATCGTACCAATACCACGATCGCACAAGGCGTACCTCAATGCCTCGGGTCACTCACGGTGAAAACAAAAATCGCATTCGACTTTTACTTTTTGCGATAGAGCAAGTTGTTCGGACATACGTTCTCTCATAGAGTCTGTGGGCTTTTAACTTGCAATACTGTTTGCATTTGCATAGACTAGCCCAGGTGAAAATGATACTTTGTTAATGATTCAAGGTCACCTGACCAACTCTCACACACGCGCGCACACATGCACATGCACGCACATGCACACATGTGCACGCACACACACATTGAAAGTCAATAGAGAAATTCGGGGAAACACGTAACTCTGTCATTTCTCAACCGTTTCGGACGCGGGGCGGCTCGCCAGAACCGAGCCGCCCCCCTGAGCGAAACCAAATGGACCCCTTAGCATGTTAGCATTAGCATGTTAGCATGTTAGCATGTTAGCATTAGCATGTTAGCATTAGCATGTTAGCATTAGCATGTTAGCATTAGCATGTTAGCATGTTAGCATGTTAGCATTAGCATGTTAGCATGTTAGCCTTAGCATGTTAGCATTAGCATATTAGCATGTTAGCATTAGCATGTTAGCATATTAGCATGTTAGCATTAGCATGTTAGCATGTTAGCATGTTAGCATGTTAGCATTAGCATGTTAGCATGTTAGCATTAGCATGTTAGCATGTTAGCATTAGCATGTTAGCATTAGCATGTTAGCATTAGCATGTTAGCATTAGCATGTTAGCATGTTAGCATGTTAGCATTAGCATGTTAGCATGTTAGCATTAGCATGTTAGCATGTTAGCATTAGCATGTTAGCATTAGCATGTTAGCATGTTAGCATTAGCATATTAGCATGTTAGCATTAGCATGTTAGCATATTAGCATGTTAGCATTAGCATGTTAGCATATTAGCATGTTAGCATTACCATGTTAACATGTTAGCATGTTAGCATTAGCATGTTAGCATGTTAGCATTAGCATGTTAGCATTAGCATGTTAGCATTAGCATGTTAGCATGTTAGCATTAGCATGTTAGCATGTTAGCATGTTAGCATTAGCATGTTAGCATGTTAGCATTAGCATGTTAGCATGTTAGCATTAGCATGTTAGCATTAGCATGTTAGCATGTTAGCATTAGCATATTAGCATGTTAGCATTAGCATGTTAGTATATTAGCATGTTAGCATTAACATGTTAACATGTTAGCATTAGCATGTTAGCATTAGCATGTTAGCATGTTAGCATGTTAGCATTAGCATGTTAGCATGTTAGCATTAGCATGTTAGCATGTTAGCATTAGCATGTTAGCATTAGCATGTTAGCATTAGCATGTTAGCATGTTAGCATGTTAGCATTAGCATGTTAGCATGTTAGCATTAGCATGTTAGCATGTTAGCATTAGCATGTTAGCATTAGCATGTTAGCATGTTAGCATTAGCATATTAGCATGTTAGCATTAGCATGTTAGCATATTAGCATGTTAGCATTAGCATGTTAGCATGTTAGCATTCGCATGTTAGCATTAGCATGTTAGCATTAGCATGTTAGCATTAGCATGTTAGCATTAACATGTTAGCACTAACATGTTAGCACTAACATGTTAACATGTTAGCATTAGCATGTTAGCATTAGCATGTTAGCATGTTAGCATTAGCATGTTAGCATTAGCATGTTAGCCTTAGCATGTTAGCATTAGCATATTAGCATGTTAGCATTAGCATGTTAGCATATTAGCATGTTAGCATTAGCATATTAGCATGTTAGCATTAGCATGTTAGCATATTAGCATGTTAGCATTAGCATGTTAGCATGTTAGCATTAGCATGTTAGCATTAGCATGTTAGCATTAGCATGTTAGCATGTTAGCATTAGCATGTTAGCATTAGCATGTTAGCATGTTAGCATTAGCATGTTAGCATGTTAGCATTAGCAAGTTAGCATGTTAGCATTAGCATATTAGCATATTAGCATGTTAGCATTAGCATGTTAGCATTAGAATTTTAGCATGTTAGCATTTAGCATTAACATGTTAGCATTAGCATGTTAGTATTAGAATGTTGGTGGCAACGTAAACTTAGACAAAATACCCCATTGAAAGTCAACCAAATGGACCCTTACAGGGTCTGAGAGGCTAAATGTCATCAAATGGTGGTCCGTGGCTCAAATGCTGCACAGACTTGGCGAGCTGCAGGCACCCAGTCAAATTTCCTGAAATTTGTTTCTAGTTCTGGGTGCCTGCCATGCAATGGCAGAAACACAGGTTGAAATCTAAAACGCATACTTAATCGTAATTATATCGCAGTTCAAAGTGTGTGTGGTCTGAGAAATATTCTCGACTCAGAGTGTCGCACGCCCAGAGAGAGAGCGGATCAGAGTGAGAAGCCAATGTGAAGACTATACCGAAATTCTCCGAACAAATCGTCCTCACGGCCAAAATATTCACTTTACACGCATGGGTTTCGGTAATTTTGTAGCCACACTCGTCCTCTTTCACCCAATGTCAAAACCATAGCACAGATACATACAGTACGTGAACTACAGCCCTGAAAGCGACAGGTGTACCATCATAATGTGTCATAAACTCCATGTTAAATGCCTGAATGAGTCAGCAATTTTTTCATCACAAGCACAATTCTTAACTCGCACTTATAACCACGTTTTTTATCGTACCAATACCACGATCGCACACGGCGTACCTCAATGCCTCGGGTCACTCACGGGGAAAACAAAAATCGCATTCGACTTTTACTTTTTGCGATAGAGCAATTTGTTCGGACATACGTTCTCTCATAGAGAGTCAGTGGGCTTTTAACTTGCAATACTGTTTGCATTTGCATAGACTAGCCCAGGTGAAAATGATACTTTGTTAATGATTCAAGGTCACCTGACCAACTCTCACACACGCGCGTGTTAGCATTAGCATGTTAGCATGTTAGCATTAGCATGTTAGCATTAGCATATTAGCATGTTAGCATTAGGATGTTAGCATTAGCATGTTAGCATTAGCATGTTAGCATTAGCATGTTAGCATTAGCATGTTAGCATTAGCATGTTAGCATTAGCATGTTAGCATTAGCATGTTAGCATGTTAGCATTAGCATATTAGCATGTTAGCATTAGCATATTAGCATTAGCATGTTAGCATTAGCATTTTAGCATGTTAGCATTAGCATGTTAGCATTAGCATGTTAGTATTAGCATGTTAGCATTAGAATGTTGGTGGCAACGTAATGTGCAATAAACTTAGACAAAATACCCCATTGAAAGTCAACCAAATGGACCCTTACAGGGTCTGAGAGGCTAAATGTCATCAAATGGTGGTCCGTGGCTCAAATGCTGCACAGACTTGGCGAGCTACAGGCACCCAGTCAAATTTCCTGAAATTTGTTTCTAGTTCTGGGTGCCTGCCATGCAATGGCAGAAACACAGGTTGAAATCTAAAACGCATACTTAATCGTAATAATCATCAATACGCGAAACTTCGACGTCTACGGCCGGCCGCACGGTTTGCCAAAGCCCCGCAATATATACATCAAAACGTGCGGCTCGGCCGGGAATGGTGTGCTTGTGCTTTTCTTTCCGATTCGTGTTACCGTGCCCACGTAATTCGCAATAAACGACGCGAAAAATGCCCCATTCAAAGTCGATGGGGAAACGCGTGGAAAAACAGAAAACGACACGTTACTTTGGAGCCACATTGCTCTGGCATACTGTTACGTAGAAACACGATTTAAACGTCAAACAGCACACGAGGCCATCGACTTTGTGGTGGTTCAGACGGAATTCGAATACGTTGCACGGTTTGCCCGCTATCGCAGTTCAAAGTGTGTGTGGTCTGAGAAATATTCTCGACTCAGAGTGTCGCACGCCCAGAGAGAGAGCGGATCAGAGTGAGAAGCCAATGTGAAGACTATACCGAAATTCTCCGAACAAATCGTCCTCACGGCCAAAATATTCACTTTACACGCATGGGTTTCGGTAATTTTGTAGCCACACTCGTCCTCTTTCACCCAATGTCAAAACCATAGCACAGATACATACAGTACGTGAACTACAGCCCTGAAAGCGACAGGTGTACCATCATAATGTGTCATAAACTCCATGTTAAATGCCTGAATGAGTCAGCAATTTTTTCATCACAAGCACAATTCTTAACTCGCACTTATAACCACGTTTTTTATCGTACCAATACCACGATCGCACACGGCGTACCTCAATGCCTCGGGTCACTCACGGGGAAAACAAAAATCGCATTCGACTTTTACTTTTTGCGATAGAGCAATTTGTTCGGACATACGTTCTCTCATAGAGAGTCAGTGGGCTTTTAACTTGCAATACTGTTTGCATTTGCATAGACTAGCCCAGGTGAAAATGATACTTTGTTAATGATTCAAGGTCACCTGACCAACTCTCACACACGCGCGCACACATGCACATGCACGCACATGCACACATGTGCACGCACACACACATTGAAAGTCAATAGAGAAATTAGGGGAAACACGTAACTCTGTCATTTCTCAACCGTTTCGGATGCGGGGCGGCTCGCCAGAACCGGGCCGCCCCCCTGAGCGAAACCAAATGGACCCCTTAGCATGTTAGCATTAGCATGTTAGCATTAGCATGTTAGCATGTTAGCATTAGCATGTTAGCATTAGCATATTAGCATGTTAGCATTAGCATGTTAGCATTAGCATGTTAGCATTAGCATGTTAGCATTAGCATGTTAGCATTAGCATGTTAGCATTAGCATGTTAGCATGTTAGCATTAGCATGTTAGCATTAGCATGTTAGCATGTTAGCATTAGCATATTAGCATGTTAGCATTAGCATATTAGCATTAGCATGTTAGCATTAGCATTTTAGCATGTTAGCATTAGCATGTTAGCATTAGCATGTTAGTATTAGCATGTTAGCATGTTAGCATTAGAATGTTGGTGGCAACGTAATGTGCAATAAACTTAGACAAAATACCCCATTGAAAGTCAACCAAATGGACCCTTACAGGGTCTGAGAGGCTAAATGTCATCAAATGGTGGTCCGTGGCTCAAATGCTGCACAGACTTGGCGAGCTACAGGCACCCAGTCAAATTTCCTGAAATTTGTTTCTAGTTCTGGGTGCCTGCCATGCAATGGCAGAAACACAGGTTGAAATCTAAAACGCATACTTAATCGTAGTAATCACCAATACGCGAAACTTCGACGTCTATGGCCGGCCGCACGGTTTGCCAAAGCCCCGCAATATATACATCAAAACGTGCGGCTCGGCCGGGAATGGTGTGCTTGTGCTTTTCTTTCCGATTCGCGTTACCGTTCCGACGTAATTCGCAATAAACGACGCGAAAAATGCCCCATTCAAAGTCGATGGGGAAACGCGTGGAAAAACAGAAAACGACACGTTACTTTGGAGCCACATTGCTCTGGCATACTGGTACGTAGAAACACGATTCGAACGTCAAACAGCACACGAGGCCATCGACTTTGTGGTGGTTCAGACGGAATTCGAATACGTTGCACGGTTTGCCCGCTATCGCAGTTCAAAGTGTGTGTGGTCTGAGCAATATTCTCGACTCAGAGTGTCGCACGCCCAGAGAGAGAGCGGATCAGAGTGAGAAGCCAATGTGAAGACTATACCGAAATTCTCCGAACAAATCGTCCTCACGGCCAAATTATTCACTTTACACGCATGGGTTTCGGTAATTTTGTAGCCACACTCGTCCTCTTTCACCCAATGTCACAACCAAAGCCCAGATACATACAGTACGTGAACTACAGCTCTGAAAGCGACAGGTGTACCATCATAATGTGTCAAAAACTCCATGTTAACTGCCTGAATGACTCAGCAATTTTTTCATCACAAGCACAATTCTTAACTCGCTCTTATAACCACGTTTTTCATCGTACCAATGCCACGATCGCACACGGCGTACCTCAATGCCTCGGGTCACTCACGGTGAAAACAAAAATCGCATTCGACTTTTACTTTTTGCGATAGAGCAATTTGTTCGGACATACGATCTCTCATAGAGAGTCAGTGTGCTTTACCTTTCAATACTGTTTGCATTGCATAGACTAGCCCAGGTGAAAATGATACTTTGTTAATGATTCAAGGTCACCTGACCAACTCTCGCACACACGCACATGCACACATGTGCACGCACACACACACATTGAAAGTCAATAGAGAAATTCGGGGAAACACGTAACTCTGTCATTTCTCAACCGTTTCGGACGCGGGGCGGCTCGCCAGAACCGGGCCGCCCCCCTGAGCGAAACCAAATGGACCCCTTAGCATGTTAGCATTAGCATGTTAGCATTAGCATGTTAGCATGTTAGCGTTAGCATGTTAGCATGTTAGCATTAGCATGTTAGCATGTTAGCATTAGCATATTATCATGTTAGCATTAGCATGTTAGCATGTTAGCATTAGCATGTTAGCATTAGCATGTTAGCATTAGCATGTTAGCATGTTAGCATTAGCATGTTAACATGTTAGCATTAGCATGTTAGCATTAGCATGTTAGCATTAGCATGTTAGCATGTTAGCATTAACATGTTAGCATTTTAGCATGTTAGCATTAGCATGTTAGCATTAGCATGTTAGCATGTTAGCATTAGCATGTTAGCATTAGCATGTTAACATGTTAGCATGTTAGCATTTTAGCATGTTAGCATTAGCATGTTAGCATTAGCATGTTAGCGTTAGCATGTTAGCATTAGCATGTTAGCATTAGCATGTTAGCATGTTAGCTTTAGCATGTTAGCATGTTAGCATTAGCATGTTAGCATTAGCATGTTAGCATGTTAGCTTTAGCATGTTAGCATGTTAGCATTAGCATGTTAGCATGTTAGCATGTTAGCATTAGCATGTTAGCATTAGCATGTTAGCATGTTAGCATTAGCATGTTAGCATTAGCATGTTAGCATGTTAGCATGTTAGCATTAGCATGTTAGCATGTTAGCATTAGCATGTTAGCATGTTAGCATTAGCATGTTAGCATTAGCATGTTAGCATGTTAGCATTAGCATGTTAGCATTAGCATGTTAGCATGTTAGCATTAGCATGTTAGCATGTTAGCATTAGCATGTTAGCATTAGCATGTTAGCATTAGCATGTTAGCATGTTAGCATTAGCATGTTAGCATTAGCATGTTAGCATGTTAGCATTAGCATGTTAGCATGTTAGCATTAGCATGTTAGCATTAGCATATTAGCATTAGCATGTTAGCATTAGCATTTTAGCATGTTAGCATGTTAGCATTAGCATGTTAGCATTAGCATGTTAGAATTAGCATGTTAGCATGTTGGCATTAGAATGTTGGTGGCAACGTAATGTGCAATAAACTTAGACAAAATACCCCATTGAAAGTCAACCAAATGGACCCTTACAGGGTCTGAGAGGCTAAATGTCATCAAATGGTGGTCCGTGGCTCAAATGCTGCACAGACTTGGCGAGCTGTAGGCACCCAGTCAAATTTCCTGAAATTTGTTTCTAGTTCTGGGTGCCTGCCATGCAATGGCAGAAACACAGGTTGAAATCTAAAACGCATACTTAATAATTATCATCATAATCAATACGCGAAACTTCGACGTCTATGGCCGGCCGCACGGTTTGCCAAAGCCCCGCAATATATACATCAAAACGTGCGGCTCGGCCGGGAATGGTGTGCTTGTGCTTTTCTTTCCGATTCGTGTTACCGTGCCGACGTAATTCGCAATAAACGACGCGAAAAATGCCCCATTCAAAGTCGATGGGGAAACGCGGGTAAAAACAGAAAACGACACGTTACTTTGGAGCCACATTGCTCTGGCATACTGGTACATAGAAACACGATTTAAACGTCAAACAGCACACGAGGCCATCGACTTTGTGGTGGTTCAGACGGAATTCGAATACGTTGCACGGTTTGCCCGCTATCGCAGTTCAAAGTGTGTGTGGTCTGAGCAATATTCTCGACTCAGAGTGTCGCACGCCCAGAGAGAGAGCGGATCAGAGTGAGAAGCCAATGTGAAGACTATACCGAAATTCTCCGAACAAATCGTCCTCACGGCCAAAATATTCACTTTACACGCATGGGTTTCGGTAATTTTGTAGCCACACTCGTCCTCTTTCACCCAATGTCACAACCATAGCCCAGATACATACAGTACGTGAACTACAGCCCTGAAAGCGACAGGTGTACCATCATAATGTGTCATAAACTCCATGTTAAATACCTGAATGAGTCAGCAATCTTTTCATCACAAGCACAATTCTTAACTTGCTCTTATAACCATGTTTTTTATCGTACCAATACCACGATCGCACACGGCGTACCTCAATGCCTCGGGTCACTCACGGCGAAAACAAAAATCGCATTCGACTTTTACTTTTTGCGACAGAGCAATTTGTTCGGACATACGTTCTCTCATAGAGTCACTGTGCTTTTAAGTTTCAATACTGTTTGCGTTTGCATAGACTAGCCCAGGTGAAAATGATACTTTGTTAATGATTCAAGGTCACCTGACCAACTCTCACACACGCGCGCACACACAAGCACATGCACACATGTGCACGCACACACACACATTGAAAGTCAATAGAGAATTTCGGGGAAACACGTAACTCTGTCATTTCTCAACCGTTTCGGACGCGGGGCGGCTCGCCAGAACCGGGCCGCCCCCCCCCTGAGCGAAACCAAATGGACCCCTTAGCATGTTAGCATTAGCATGTTAGCATTAGCATGTTAGCATTCGCATATTAGCATGTTAGCATGTTAGCATTAGCATTTTAGCATTAGCATGTTAGCATTATCTTGTTAGCATTAGCATGTTAGCATGTTAGCATTAGCATGTTAGCATTAACATGTTAGCATTAGCATGTTAGCATTAGCATGTTAGCATGTTAACATTATCATGTTAGCATTAGCATGTTAGCATGTTAGCATTAGCATGTTAGCATTAGCATGTTAGCATGTTAGCATTAGCATGTTAGCATGTTAAAATTAGCATGTTAGCATTAGCATATTAGCATGTTAGCATTAGCATGTTAGCATTAGCATATTAGCATTAGCATTAGCATGTTAGCATTAGCATGTTAGCATTAGCATGTTAGCATTAGCATTAGCATGTTAGCATTAGCATGTTAGCATTAGCATATTAGCATGTTAGCATTAGCATGTTAGCATTAGCATGTTAGCATTAGCATGTTAGCATGTTAGCATTAGCATGTTAGCATTAGCATATTAGCATGTTAGCATTAGCATGTTAGCATGTTAGCATTAGCATGTTAGCATTAGCATGTTAGCATTAGCATGTTAGCATGTTAGCATTAGCATGTTAGCATGAGCATGTTAGCATTAGCATGTTAGCATTAGCATGTTAGCATGTTAGCATTAGCATATTAGCATTAGCATGTTAGCATTAGCATTTTAGCATGTTAGCATGTTAGCATGTTAGCATTAGCATGTTAGTATTAGCATGTTAGCATTAGAATGTTGGTGGCAACGTAATGTGCAATAAACTTAGACAAAATACCCCATTGAAAGTCAACCAAATGGACCCTTACAGGGTCTGAGAGGCTAAATGTCATCAAATGGTGGCCCATGGCTCAAATGCTGCACAGACTTGGCGATCTACAGGCACCCAGTCAAATTTCCTGAAATTTGTTTCTAGTTCTGGGTGCCTGCCATGCAATGGCAGAAACACAGGTTGAAATCTAAAACGCATACTTAATCGTAATTATTATCATCATCAATACGCGAAACTTCGACGTCTATGGCCGGCCGCACGGTTTGCCAAAGCCCCGCAATATATACATCAAAACGTGCGGCTCGGCCGGGAATGGTGTGCTTGTGCTTTTCTTTCCGATTCGTGTTACCGTGCCGACGTAATTCGCAATAAACGACGCGAAAATGCCCCATTCAAAGTCGATGGGGAGACGCGGGTAAAAACAGAAAACGACACGTTACTTTGGAGCCACATTGCTCGGGCATACTGTTACGTAGAAACACGATTTAAACGTCAAACAGCACACGAGGCCATCGACTTTGTGGTGGTTCCGACGGAATTCGAATACGTTGCACGGTTTGCCCGCTATCGCAGTTCAAAGTGTGTGTGGTCTGAGCAATATTCTCGACTCAGAGTGTCGCACGCCCAGAGAGAGAGCGGATCAGAGTGAGAAGCCAATGTGAAGACTATACCGAAATTCTCCGAACAAATCGTCCTCACGGCCAAAATATTCACTTTACACGCATGGGTTTCGGTAATTTTGTAGCCACACTCGTCCTCTTTCACCCAATGTCAAAACCATAGCACAGATACATACAGTACGTGAACTACAGCCCTGAAAGCGACAGGTGTACCATCATAATGTGTCATAAACTCCATGTTAAATGCCTGAATGAGTCAGCAATTTTTTCATCACAAGCACAATTCTTAACTCGCACTTATAACCACGTTTTTTATCGTACCAATACCACGATCGCACACGGCGTACCTCAATGCCTCGGGTCACTCACGGGGAAAACAAAAATCGCATTCGACTTTTACTTTTTGCGATAGAGCAATTTGTTCGGACATACGATCTCTCATAGAGAGTCAGTGTGCTTTACCTTTCAATACTGTTTGCATTGCATAGACTAGCCCAGGTGAAAATGATACTTTGTTAATGATTCAAGGTCACCTGACCAACTCTCGCACACACGCACATGCACACATGTGCACGCACACACACACATTGAAAGTCAATAGAGAAATTCGGGGAAACACGTAACTCTGTCATTTCTCAACCGTTTCGGACGCGGGGCGGCTCGCCAGAATCGGGCCGCCCCCCTGAGCGAAACCAAATGGACCCCTTAGCATGTTAGCATTAGCATGTTAGCATTAGCATGTTAGCATGTTAGCGTTAACATGTTAGCATGTTAGCATTAGCATATTATCATGTTAGCATTAGCATGTTAGCATGTTAGCATGTTAGCATTAGCATGTTAGCATTAGCATGTTAGCATTAGCATGTTAGCATATTAGTATGTTAGCATTAGCATGTTAGCATTAGCATGTTAGCATGTTAGCATTAACATGTTAACATGTTAGCATTAGCATGTTAGCATTAGCATGTTAGCATTAGCATGTTAGCATTAGCATGTTAGCATGTTAGCATTAACATGTTAGCATTAGCATGTTAGCATTATCATGTTAGCATGTTAGCATTAGCATGTTAGCATTAGCATGTTAGCATGTTAGCATTTTAGCATGTTAGCATTAGCATGTTAGCATTAGCATGTTAGCATTAGCATGTTAGCATATTAGCATTAGCATGTTAGCATTAGCATTTTAGCATGTTAGCATTAGCATGTTAGCATTAGCATGTTAGCATTAGCATGTTAGCATGTTAGCATTAGCATGTTAGCATTAGCATGTTAGCATTAGCATGTTAGCATTATCATGTTAGCATTAGCATGTTAGCATTAGCATGTTAGCATTATCATGTTAGCATATTAGCATTAGCATGTTAGCATTAGCATGTTAGCATTAGCATGTTAGCATATTAGCATTAGCATGTTAGCATTAGCATGTTAGCATTAGCATAATTAGCATAATAACCAACATTTGAAGTGAACAGACCTCCTGACCTGTCTAGTTGAGTAAGTAGCATTATTCTGTATTTTAGCAAACTGCTGTTAGTGTAACTCTAAGTGCTTTTGTATTAGTAGTATATTATTAGCTTGTGTAGTAGTCAGTAGTTTATAGTTGTATTGTTTGTGTTGAAACAGTAGGCTAGTAGACTAGTTTAATTAGTTTCACCCTGTAAATAGGCCACTTGATAAGTAGTATAGGCCACTTGATTTCCTTGGGAAGTGTGAAGTGAGTGCTTTAGCCAGCACAACTCAAGGGTTAAGTAGCCAGGCTGGGAGTATTGTCTTCAGTGTATAACCAACATTTGAAGTGAACAGACCTCCTGACCTGTCTAGTTGAGTAAGTAGCATTATTCTGTATTTTAGCAAACTGCTGTTAGTGTAACTCTAAGTGCTTTTGTATTAGTAGTATATTATTAGCTTGTGTAGTAGTCAGTAGTTTATAGTTGTATTGTTTGTGTTGAAACAGTAGGCTAGTAGACTAGTTTAATTAGTTTCACCCTGTAAATAGGCCACTTGATAAGTAGTATAGGCCACTTGATTTCCTTGGGAAGTGTGAAGTGAGTGCTTTAGCCAGCACAACTCAAGGGTTAAGTAGCCAGGCTGGGAGTATTGTCTTCAGTGTATAACCAACATTTGAAGTGAACAGACCTCCTGACCTGTCTAGTTGAGTAAGTAGCATTATTCTGTATTTTAGCAAACTGCTGTTAGTGTAACTCTAAGTGCTTTTGTATTAGTAGTATATTATTAGCTTGTGTAGTAGTCAGTAGTTTATAGTTGTATTGTTTGTGTTGAAACAGTAGGCTAGTAGACTAGTTTAATTAGTTTCACCCTGTAAATAGGCCACTTGATAAGTAGTATAGGCCACTTGATTTCCTTGGGAAGTGTGAAGTGAGTGCTTTAGCCAGCACAACTCAAGGGTTAAGTAGCCAGGCTGGGAGTATTGTCTTCAGTGTATAACCAACATTTGAAGTGAACAGACCTCCTGACCTGTCTAGTTGAGTAAGTAGCATTATTCTGTTAGTGTAACTCTAAGTGCTTTTGTATTAGTAGTATATTATTAGCTTGTGTAGTAGTCAGTAGTTTATAGTTGTATTGTTTGTGTTGAAACAGTAGGCTAGTAGACTAGTTTAATTAGTTTCACCCTGTAAATAGGCCACTTGATAAGTAGTATAGGCCACTTGATTTCCTTGGGAAGTGTGAAGTGAGTGCTTTAGCCAGCACAACTCAAGGGTTAAGTAGCCAGGCTGGGAGTATTGTCTTCAGTGTATAACCAACATTTGAAGTGAACAGACCTCCTGACCTGTCTAGTTGAGTAAGTAGCATTATTCTGTATTTTAGCAAACTGCTGTTAGTGTAACTCTAAGTGCTTTTGTATTAGTAGTATATTATTAGCTTGTGTAGTAGTCAGTAGTTTATAGTTGTATTGTTTGTGTTGAAACAGTAGGCTAGTAGACTAGTTTAATTAGTTTCACCCTGTAAATAGGCCACTTGATAAGTAGTATAGGCCACTTGATTTCCTTGGGAAGTGTGAAGTGAGTGCTTTAGCCAGCACTCCTGGCAGACGATTAGCAATCAGTTGGATTGGCCTTATACCACCAGGTGAAAGCGTCAGCTGTTAAGCGGCGTCCAGCAAACGAAGGCCAGGCGAACAAAGGCGACAGGCGACTTTGTCAAAGTCCGACTTCGTCACTGAACGACAAGCTGTAGCATTGATTAGTGACATATATAGTAGTGTGATAGATATAGTAGTGTATTGTAGTATATGTTTAGTGATCTACAATGTGTTTTCTTCCTATTCCTGTCCTCTCTTCTTCCTGGCGGTCGCACAAACACTGGGTTACACCCAGATGTCGCGGCACAACTAATCTCATCTATCCTACTCTTTCAACTCACGTCGAGCAAGTGGTAACGGGAGGGCTTTGGAATTGCCACTCGGCTGTGGTGGAAGGCAAATCTGCTTTCATCTCAGCTTACGCATCCTTGCTCTCCCTTAACTTTCTTGCTCTGACTGAGACCTGGATCAGACCAGAAAACACTGCTACGCCCGCGGCTCTGTCAGATGTGTACGCTTTCTCTCACACTCCCAGAGCCGTGCGGACAGGTGGTGGGGTTGGTCTGCTCATTTCCAGAAAATGGAAATACTCCCCTGTTTCACTGTCACTATTCTCTCCTACCTCATTTGAATTTCATGTGGTCACTGTTTCTCATCCAGTCAAGCTCACCATTGCAGCTGTTTATCGCCCACCGGGCCCTGCTGGTGGCTTCCTGGAGGAGCTGGACCATCTAGTCTCCCACTTCCCTGTCGATGGCTCTGGATTCATCCTTCTGGGTGACTTCAACCTCCCGACTGAGAAGCAGCTAGACCCACTACTTTCGTTTCTCGCCGCCTTTGACCTAGTTCTTTCCCCATCTCCTCCTACCCATGAGGCGGGCAACCAACTGGACCTGATCTTCACCAGAGGCTGCTCTATTGCTAACCTGTCTGTCACTCCTCTTTCCAGTGAAAAGGGTAAGAAACTCTCTGATCACTACTTCATGTCCTACTCTCTCTCTCTCTCCTCTCCCCCCTCACAGCCCCTCCCTACCCACATGATTTCCTCACGTCACAATCTTCGCTCACTTTCCTCCACTGATCTTTCCTCTTCTGTTCTCTCTGCTCTCCCTGCCCCTGAATCCTTTGCTCTTCTATCCCCTGATACCGCCACAGATCTTCTTTTCTCTACTCTATCCTCTTCTCTCGACCATCTCTGTCCCCTCACCACCAGGCCTGCACGCCAAACTCCACCTGCCCCCTGGTTGTCGGACTCAGTGCGGACTGAGAGACGGAGCCTGAGAGCGGCTGAGCGCAAATGGAGAAAGGGCAACCTCCCGGAGGACCTTCTCACCTTCCAATCTCTCATTTCTACTTTTTCCTCCTCTCTATCAGCTGCTAAAGCTGCTTTTTTCTGCACTAAAATTCAGGCTTCTGCTTCCAACCCTAAAAAACTCTTTGAAACTTTCTCCTCTCTCCTACAACCACCACCCCCTCCTCCCTCCTCGTCCCTCCTCCCTGACGATTTCGCCAACTTCTTTGACAAGAAGGTGAACGATATCCGATCCTCCTTCCCTCCTCCCCCGGCTGGTGCCCTGCGCACTGCCCACACCCGTCTGCCTGCCACCCCCCCCTCTCTACCTTCATCTACTCCTCTCCCCCCCCCCATCCCCTCTCTATCCCACTTCTCTCCCCTCTCCCCTAACGAGGTCCTTCTCCTTGTTACCTCTAGTCGCCCCACCTCATGCTCTCTGGACCCGGTCCCATCCACTCTGTTGCAGTCTATTGCACCTGAACTTCTTCCCTTCTTAACCCACCTTATTAACACCTCTCTGACATCTGGCTACTTTCCCTCTACTTTCAAGACTGCCAGAGTCACCCCCCTCCTGAAGAAACCGACACTTGACCCCTCTGAGATCAAGAACTACAGACCGGTTTCCCTTCTATCCTTCCTATCTAAAACTCTCGAACGTGCTGTCTTTAAACAACTGTCCTCCTATCTCCACCAGAACAACCTCCTGGACTCCAACCAGTCTGGTTTCAAAGTGGGTCACTCGACAGAGACTGCCCTGCTGGCAGTGACGGAGTCGCTCCATGCCGCTAGAGCGAACTCTCTCTCCTCCGTCCTGATACTCCTGGACCTGTCTGCAGCGTTCGACACGGTGAACCATCAGATCCTCCTCTCCACCCTCGAGGGGATGGGTGTCTCAGGCTCTGCACTCTCCCTGTTTGCATCCTACCTGACGGGTCGCTCCTACCAGGTGATGCTGAGAGGGTCTGTGTCAGAACCACACAGGCTCACAACTGGGGTTCCCCAAGGCTCGGTTCTGGGTCCTCTTCTTTTCTCTCTCTACACTACATCTCTGGGTGCTGTCATCCACTCCCATGGCTTTTCCTACCACTGCTATGCCGATGACACCCAGCTGATCCTCTCATTCCCCCCCTCTGATACCCAAGTGGAGGCACGCATTGCTGCTTGTCTGGCTGACATCTCGGCGTGGATGTCGACAAACCACCTGAAGCTCAACCTGGACAAGACCGAGCTGATGTTCCTCCCGGGGAAGGGCTGTCCGCACCGAGACATGGCCATCACCATTGATAATGCTGTGGTGACCTCAACTCGGACTGCGAAAAATCTGGGTGTGACCCTGGACGATCAACTGACGTTCTCGGCAAACATCGCATCAGTGACAAGGTCCTGCAGATTCCTCCTCTACAACATCAGGAGGATTCGCCCCTTCCTCACGGAGAAGGCAGCCCAGGTGCTCATCCAGGCTCTCGTCATCTCCCGCCTGGACTACTGCAACTCCCTCCTTGCTGGTGCTCCGGCATCTGCCATCAGACCTCTGGAGCTTGTTCAGAAAGCTGCGGCTCGTCTGGTGTTCAACCGCCCCAAGTTCTCCCACACAACCATCCTTCTCCGTTCTCTACACTGGCTCCCCGTAGCGGCCCGCATCCAGTTCAAAACCCTGGTGTTAGCCTATAGGGCAGTGAAAGGAACAGCTCCTTCCTATCTCCGGGCTATGGTCGATGCCTACACCCCTGCCCGACCACTTCGGTCTGCCACCTCGGGGCGACTGATTGCCTCGTCACTCAAGGGTCCTTCTGGCCGATCCACACGGTCACGACTCTTTTCTGTTCTGGCCCCACAGTGGTGGAATGAACTCCCCACTGATGTTAGGACAGCAGAGTCACTGCCCATATTTCGCCGCAGGTTGAAAACCCACCTCTTCAGGAAACACTACCCTTCCTCTCTGCCTGACCTACTTGTTGTTAACTAGTTGTACGAACGTTTGTTTTCTATTGTTGTATTGTTTATTGGATCTTGTTTAGTCGATACACTTAATTGTTTTAGCTCATGCTCATTTGATTTAGCTATTTTGTCTCATCCGGTTAAGGAAATAGGTAGCTGATATATTGCACTTTTACCTTAGCGCTAGGTATACTCTTGGTTGCTTGTTTTTGCAGAAAATGCACTAAAGACTTCTGGTGATTAGTAGTTTTTGTTCCCTACCTATGTTGAATACACTTATTGTAAGTCGCTTTGGATAAAAGCGTCTGCTAAATGACTGTAATGTAATGTAATGTAATGTAGCATGTTAACATTAGCATATTAGCATTAGCATGTTAGCATTAGCATGTTAGCATTAGCATGTTAGCATATTAGCATTAGCATGTTAGCATTAGCATGTTAGCATTAGCATGTTAGCATGTTAGCATTAGCATGTTAGCATTAGCATGTTAGCATTAGCATGTTAACATGTTAGCATTAGCATGTTAGCATTAGCATGTTGGCATTAGCATTAGCATGTTGGCATTAGCATTTTAGCATGTTAGCATGTTAGCATTAGCATGTTAGCATTAGCATATTAGCATTATCATGTTAGCATGTTAGCATTAGCATGTTAGCATTAGCATGTTAGCATGTTAGCATTTTAGCATGTTAGCATTAGCATGTTAGCATTAGCATGTTAGCATTAGCATGTTAGCATATTAGCATTAGCATGTTAGCATTAGCATTTTAGCATGTTAGCATTAGCATTAGCATGTTAGCATTAGCATGTTAGCATGTTAGCATTAGCATGTTAGCATTAGCATGTTAGCATTAGCATGTTAGCATGTTAGCATTAGCATGTTAGCATGTTAGCATTAGCATGTTAGCATTAGCATGTTAGCATTAGCATGTTAGCATGTTAGCATTAGCATGTTAGCATTAGCATGTTAGCATTAGCATGTTAGCATTAGCATGTTAGCATTAGCATGTTAGCATATTAGCATTAGCATGTTAGCATTAGCATGTTAGCATTAGCATGTTAGCATGTTAGCATTAGCATGTTAGCATTAGCATGTTAGCATTAGCATGTTAGCATTAGCATGTTAGCATGTTAGCATTAGCATGTTAGCATTAGCATGTTAGCATGTTAGCATTAGCATGTTAGCATTAGCATGTTAGCATTAGCATGTTAGCATGTTAGCATTAGCATGTTAGCATTAGCATGTTAGCATTAGCATGTTAGCATATTAGCATTAGCATGTTAGCATTAGCATGTTAGCATTAGCATGTTAGCATTAGCATGTTAGCATTATCATGTTAGCATATTAGCATTAGCATGTTAGCATTAGCATGTTAGCATATTAGCATTAGCATGTTAGCATTAGCATGTTAGCATTAGCATGTTAGCATTAGCATGTTAGCATGTTAGCATTAACATGTTAGCATTTTAGCATGTTAGCATTAGCATGTTAGCATGTTAGCATTAGCATGTTAGCATTAGCATGTTAACATGTTAGCATGTTAACATTTTAGCATGTTAGCATTAGCATTTTAGCATGTTAGCATGTTAGCATTAGCATGTTAGCATTAGCATATTAGCATTATCATGTTAGCATGTTAGCATTAGCATGTTAACATTAGCATGTTAGCATGTTAGCATTTTAGCATGTTAGCATTAGCATGTTAGCATTAGCATGTTAGCATTAGCATGTTAGCATATTAGCATTAGCATGTTAGCATTAGCATTTTAGCATGTTAGCATTAGCATATTAGCATTAGCATGTTAGCATTAGCATGTTAGCATGTTAGCATTAGCATGTTAGCATTAGCATGTTAGCATGTTAGCATTAGCATGTTAGCATGTTAGCATTAGCATGTTAGCATTAGCATGTTAGCATTAGCATGTTAGCATGTTAGCATGTTAGCATTAGCATGTTAGCATTAGCATGTTAGCATGTTAGCATGTTAGCATGTTAGCATTAGCATATTAGCATTAGCATGTTAGCATTAGCATTTTAGCATGTTAGCATGTTAACATTAGCATGTTAGCATTAGCATGTTAGTATTAGCATGTTAGCATGTTAGCATTAGAATGTTGGTGGCAACGTAATGTGCAATAAACTTAGACAAAATACCCCATTGAAAGTCAACCAAATGGACCCTTACAGGGTCTGAGAGGCTAAATGTCATCAAATGGTGGTCCGTGGCTCAAATGCTGCACAGACTTGGCGAGCTGCAGGCACCCAGTCAAATTTCCTGAAATTTGTTTCTAGTTCTGGGTGCCTGCCATGCAATGGCAGAAACACAGGTTGAAATCTAAAACGCATACTTAATTATTATCATCATCAATACGCGAAACTTCGACGTCTATGGCCGGCCGCACGGTTTGCCAAAGCCCCGCAATATATACATCAAAACGTGCGGCTCGGCCGGGAATGGTGTGCTTGTGCTTTTCTTTCCGATTCGTGTTACCGTGCCGACGTAATTCGCAATAAACGACGCGAAAAATGCCCCATTCAAAGTCGATGGGGAAACGCGTGGAAAAACAGAAAACGACACGTTACTTTGGAGCCACATTGCTCTGGCATACTGGTACGTAGAAACACGATTTAAACGTCAAACAGCACACGAGGCCATCGACTTTGTGGTGGTTCAGACGGAATTCGAATACGTTGCACGGTTTGCCCGCTATCGCAGTTCAAAGTGTGTGTGGTCTGAGCAATATTCTCGACTCAGAGTGTCGCACGCCCAGAGAGAGAGCGGATCAGAGTGAGAAGCCAATGTGAAGACTATACCGAAATTCTCCGAACAAATCGTCCTCACGGCCAAAATATTCACTTTACACGCATGGGTTTCGGTAATTTTGTAGCCACACTCGTCCTCTTTCACCCAATGTCACAACCAAAGCCCAGATACATACAGTACGTGAACTACAGCCCTGAAAGCGACAGGTGTACCATCATAATGTGTCATAAACTCCATGTTAAATGCCTGAATGAGTCAGCAATTTTTTCATCACAAGCACAATTCTTAACTCGCTCTTATAACCACGTTTTTTATCGTACCAATACCACGATCGCACACGGCGTACCTCAATGCCTCGGGTCACTCACGGTGAAAACAAAAATCGCATTCGACTTTTACTTTTTGCGATAGAGCAATTTGTTCGGACATACGTTCTCTCATAGAGAGTCAGTGGGCTTTTAACTTGCAATACTGTTTGCATTTGCATAGACTAGCCCAGGTGAAAATGATACTTTGTTAATGATTCAAGGTCACCTGACCAACTCTCACACACGCGCGCACACATGCACATGCACGCACATGCACACATGTGCACGCACACACACACATTGAAAGTCAATAGAGAAATTCGGGGAAACACGTAACTCTGTCATTTCTCAACCGTTTCGGATGTGGGGCGGCTCGCCAGAACCGGGCCGCCCCCCTGAGCGAAACCAAATGGACCCCTTAGCATGTTAGCATTAGCATGTTAGCATTAGCATGTTAGCATGTTAGCATTAGCATGTTAGCATTAGCATGTTAGCATGTTAGCATTAGCATGTTAGCATGTTTGCATTAGCATGTTAGCATTAGCATATTAGCATGTTAGCATTAGCATGTTAGCATTAGCATGTTAGCATTAGCATGTTAGCATGTTAGCATTAGCATGTTAGCATTATCATGTTAGCATGTTAGCATTAGCATGTTAGCATTAGCATGTTAGCATGTTAGCATGTTAGCATTAGCATATTAGCATGTTAGCATTAGCATATTAGCATTAGCATGTTAGCATTAGCATTTTAGCATGTTAGCATGTTAGCATGTTAGCATTAGCATGTTAGCATTAGCATGTTAGTATTAGCATGTTAGCATGTTAGCATTAGAATGTTGGTGGCAACGTAATGTGCAATAAACTTAGACAAAATACCCCATTGAAAGTCAACCAAATGGACCCTTACAGGGTCTGAGAGGCTAAATGTCATCACATGGTGGTCCGTGGCTCAAATGCTGCACAGACTTGGCGAGCTGTAGGCACCCAGTCAAATTTCCTGAAATTTGTTTCTAGTTAAGTATGCGTTTTAGATTTCAACCTGTGTTTCTGCCATTGCATGGCAGGCACCCAGAATTATTATAATCACCAATACGCGAAACTTCGACGTCTATGGCCGGCCGCACGGTTTGCCAAAGCCCCGCAATATATACATCAAAACGTGCGGCTCGGCCGGGAATGGTGTGCTTGTGCTTTTCTTTCCGATTCGTGTTACCGTGCCGACGTAATTCGCAATAAACGACGCGAAAAATGCCCCATTCAAAGTCGATGGGGAGACGCGGGTGAAAACAGAAAACGACACGTTACTTTGGAGCCACATTGCTCTGGCATACTGGTACGTAGAAACACGATTCGAACGTCAAACAGCACACGAGGCCATCGACTTTGTGGTGGTTCAGACGGAATTCGAATACGTTGCACGGTTTGCCCGCTATCGCAGTTCAAAGTGTGTGTGGTCTGAGCAATATTCTCGACTCAGAGTGTCGCACGCCCAGAGAGAGAGCGGATCAGAGTGAGAAGCCAATGTGAAGACTATACCGAAATTCTCCGAACAAATCGTCCTCACGGCCAAAATATTCACTTTACACGCATGGGTTTCGGTAATTTTGTAGCCACACTCGTCCTCTTTCACCCAATGTCACAACCATAGCCCAGATACATACAGTACGTGAACTACAGCCCTGAAAGCGACAGGTGTACCATCATAATGTGTCATAAACTCCATGTTAAATGCCTGAATGAGTCAGCAATTTTTTCATCACAAGCACAATTCTTAACTCGCTCTTATAACCACGTTTTTTATCGTACCAATACCACGATCGCACACGGCGTACCTCAATGCCTCGGGTCACTCACGGTGAAAACAAAAATCGCATTCGACTTTTACTTTTTGCGATAGAGCAATTTGTTCGGACATACGTTCTCTCATAGAGAGTCAGTGGGCTTTTAACTTGCAATACTGTTTGCATTTGCATAGACTAGCCCAGGTGAAAATGATACTTTGTTAATGATTCAAGGTCACCTGACCAACTCTCACACACGCGCGCACACATGCACATGCACGCACATGCACACATGTGCACGCACACACACATTGAAAGTCAATAGAGAAATTCGGGGAAACACGTAACTCTGTCATTTCTCAACCGTTTCGGACGCGGGGCGGCTCGCCAGAACCGGGCCGCCCCCCTGAGCGAAACCAAATGGACCCCTTAGCATGTTAGCATTAGCATGTTAGCATTAGCATGTTAGCATGTTAGCATTAGCATGTTAGCATTAGCATGTTAGCATGTTAGCATTAGCATGTTAGCATGTTAGCATTAGCATGTTAGCATTAGCATATTAGCATGTTAGCATTAACATGTTAGCATGTTAAAATTAGCATGTTAGCATTAGCATGTTAGCATTAGCATGTTAGCATGTTAGCATTAGCATGTTAGCATGTTAACATTAGCATGTTAGCATGTTAGCATGTTAGCATTAGCATGTTAGCATGTTTGCATTAGCATGTTAGCATTAGCATATTAGCATGTTAGCATTAGCATGTTAACATTAGCATGTTAGCATTAGCATGTTAGCATGTTAGCATTAGCATGTTAGCATTAGCATGTTAGCATGTTAGCATTAGCATGTTAGCATTAGCATGTTAGCATGTTAGCATTAGCATGTTAGCATTAGCATATTAGCATTAGCATGTTAGCATTAGCATTTTAGCATGTTAGCATGTTAGCATTAGCATGTTAGCATTAGCATGTTAGTATTAGCATGTTAGCATGTTAGCATTAGAATGTTGGTGGCAACGTAATGTGCAATAAACTTAGACAAAATACCCCATTGAAAGTCAACCATATGGACCCTTACAGGGTCTGAGAGGCTAAATGTCATCAAATGGTGGTCCGTGGCTCAAATGCTGCACAGACTTGGCGAGCTGCAGGCACCCAGTCAAATTTCCTGAAATTTGTTTCTAGTTATTATTATTACTTAGAGTTCATCAATAACATGTTCGTACTGTGTGCTGCAACCTTGAATGTGTCACTTAGAGGAGTTCATCAATAACATGTTCGTACTGTTGTGCTGCAACCTTGAATGTGTCACTTAGAGGAGTTCATCAATAACATGTTCGTACTGTGTGCTGCAACCTTGAATGTGTCACTTAGAGTTCATCAATAACATGTTCGTACTGTGTGCTGCAACCTTGAATGTGTCACTTAGAAGAGTTCATCAATAACATGTTCGTACTGTGTGCTGCAACCTTGAATGTGTCACTTAGAGGAGTTCATCAATAACATGTTCGTACTGTTGTGCTGCAACCTTGAATGTGTCACTTAGAGGAGTTCATCAATAACATGTTCGTACTGTGTGCTGCAACCTTGAATGTGTCACTTAGAAGAGTTCATCAATAACATGTTCGTACTGTGTGCTGCAACCTTGAATGTGTCACTTAGAGGAGTTCATCAATAACATGTTCGTACTGTGTGCTGCAACCTTGAATGTGTCACTTAGAGGAGTTCATCAATAACATGTTGGTACTGTGTGCTGCAACCTTGAATGTGTCACTTAGAGGAGTTCATCAATAACATGTTGGTACTGTGTGCTGCAACCTTGAATGTGTCACTTAGAGGAGTTCATCAATAACATGTTCGTACTGTGTGCTGCAACCTTGAATGTGTCACTTAGAAGAGTTCATCAATAACATGTTCGTACTGTGTGCTGCAACCTTGAATGTGTCACTTAGAGGAGTTCATCAATAACATGTTGGTACTGTGTGCTGCAACCTTGAATGTGTCACTTAGAGGAGTTCATCAATAACATGTTCGTACTGTGTGCTGCAACCTTGAATGTGTCACTTAGAGGAGTTCATCAAATAGTTTAACAGGAACATTTCATCAGTGAGACTGAGACAGACAGCCACTCCCTTCAGAAGAAGGTCTCTTATCACAGAGAGAAACAGTACATTGTTTAAGCATGAAGGCACACATTTAATTAAAAAGTCTAAAGCAGTGGTTCTCAACCAGTGGTCCGGGGACCACCAGTGCTGGTCCCCGGACCACTGGTTGAGAACCAAACAAAAATCGTCACCGTGTCCCTTTAGAGGCTCAAAGTCACTTTAAAACTGACAGCATGCATCGCTGCTATAGAGACACACGGGGACTACAAATTTCACGCCCCCCAAATGAGACAGCGGCCCCACTTCTGGTCCGTTTCAACGGTGTACTGCAGCTGCCAATGCAATCCCTATGAGAGGCATCATGAAATACCCTGATTTCACTGGTTCATTTCTGAGGCTATAGCGATTTTTTTTGTGTTCTAATAAAGTGTCCCATATGTTTAATTTGTCCTTTTCAATGTCACATACCTGCCATCTCAATATACATCCTACAATGTACTATAATATACTCCATCAGGTTGTGAAAAGTGCTAGCATTGTAAATCTCAAGTCAAAGTAGTCGCACGGTATATACGTCACGGTTGCATCCCTTGAGGTTTTCAATACCCAGATGTGTTTGTTGTATTTCGTTTCATATGCTATGTATTTGTTGAAAATGATCTAAACAGCATCTTGCAAGACTACTATTAATACTCAACTGGAGAATTCAATAGGTAGTTGAAAATGTCAGGATGTCACTCCATTTAGTTGACAGCGGTAAAACACACCGTCGGAGCTCCGTGGTAGGTAGAACATATATAGTAAGCCTGTGACATGTTCAAAATATAGACATGAATAACAAAGTCAGTCGGGATCGGGATGTATATTGAGAATTTCACTCTTCAAAATCGGCGCTCGTTGCCTCATAGAGGCAGTGACGTCCCTTAAAAGCGACAGGTTCTCTGTCTGCCGTCTCCCCTCTGCTCCGTTAACATTATGGGTAACTCATTCAAGTGGTAAATTAAATGTGAAATACATCCTCTATTGAGAAAACAACAATATATGTTGACAAAGACACTTCATACATTTGGAAACACATTTCATATTATTTTAAAAGTAGGCTATCTACAGTTGAATTTCAATGGACTTCTATGGGCTGGCCTGCAGTATCCATGCCAACGGACCAGAAGTGGGGACGCTGTCTCATTTGGGGGCGTGGAATTTGTAGTCCCCGTGTGTCTCTATGAGAGACACAGGGAGAGGAGCTGTCCATGGTTCTGAACACAACACAACAGAGACACAGGGAGAGGAGCTGTCCATGGTTCTGAACACAACACAACAGAGACAGGAGGAGAGGAGCCGTCCATGGTTCTGAACACAACACAACATAGACACAGGGAGAGGAGCTGTCCAGGGTTCTGAACACAACACAACAGAGACAGGAGGAGAGGAGCTGTCCATGGTTCTGAACACAACACAACAGCCTTACAATGCTTTCCACCGTGGAGGAAAACCTGGTATTAGGTCTAAAACTAGTCTAACCCTGGTCCAGTCCTAGCCCTGGTCCAGTCCAGTCCAGTCCACTAGCCTATAGCCCTGGTGCAGTCCTAGCCCTGGTCCAGTCCAGTCCAGTCCAGTCGCCTATAGGCCTGGTCCAGTCCTAGCCCTGGTCCAGTCCAGTCCACTAGCCTATAGCCCTGGCCCTGTGCATTACATTCACCCATTCACACACATTCATACACCGATTGCGGCGGAAGCCATGCAAGGTACCAACCAGCACATCGGGAGCAATTTGGGGTTCAGTGTCTTGCCCAAGGACACTTCAACATGTAGACAGGAGGAGCCGGGATTCAAACCGCCGACCCATGGATCATTGGACGACCTGCTCTACCTCCTGAGCCACAGTCTAGACCTGTGTACCAGTAACTACTGTACTCTAACTGTACAGCACCAAAATAAACTATTCATTCATTCATTCAGAACCACTGTTACATGGGCCCCCATGCAGCGGGGCGGTCTGGGCCCCCATGCAGCGGGGGGGTCTGAGCACCCTATAGGCTGAATGGGCCCCCATGCAGCGGGGCGGTCTGAGCCCCCATGCAGCGGGGCGGTCTGAGCACCCAATAGGCCCCCATGCAGCGGGGCGGTCTGAGCACCCTATAGGCTGAATGCCGGTCTGGGCCCCCATGCAGCGGGGCGGTCTGAGCACCCTATAGGCTGAATGGTCTGGGCCCCCATGCAGCGGGGCGGTCTGGGCCCCCATGCAGCGGGGCGGTCTGAGCACCCTATAGGCTGAATGGGCCCCCATGCAGCGGGGCGGTCTGAGCCCCCTATAGGCTGAATGGGCCCCCATGCAGCAGGGCGGTCTGGGCCCCCATGCAGCGGGGCGGTCTGAGCACCCTATAGGCTGAATGGGCCCCCATGCAGCAGGGCGGTCTGGGCCCCCATGCAGCGGGGCGGTCTGGGCCCCCATGCAGCGGGGCGGTCTGAGCCCCCATGCAGCGGGGCGGTCTGGGCCCCCATGCAGCGGGGCGGTCTGGGCCCCCATGCAGCGGGGCGGTCTGAGCACCCTATAGGCTGAATGCCAGCCCCCCATGCAGCGGGGCGGTCTGGGCCCCCATGCAGCGGGGCGGTCTGAGCACCCTATAGGCTGAATGGTCTGGGCCCCCATGCAGCGGGGCGGTCTGGGCCCCCATGCAGCGGGGCGGTCTGAGCACCCTATAGGCTGAATGGGCCCCCATGCAGCGGGGCGGTCTGAGCCCCCTATAGGCTGAATGGGCCCCCATGCAGCAGGGCGGTCTGGGCCCCCATGCAGCGGGGCGGTCTGAGCACCCTATAGGCTGAATGGGCCCCCATGCAGCAGGGCGGTCTGGGCCCCCATGCAGCGGGGCGGTCTGGGCCCCCATGCAGCGGGGCGGTCTGAGCCCCCATGCAGCGGGGCGGTCTGGGCCCCCATGCAGCGGGGCGGTCTGGGCCCCCATGCAGCGGGGCGGTCTGAGCACCCTATAGGCTGAATGCCAGCCCCCCATGCAGCGGGGCGGTCTGAGCACCCTATAGGCTGAATGCCAGCCCGACGACCATTGCTGCGTGCCACTCCACATGTTTATCCCCATTTCCTACTTAGTCTACTGTCCTATCATAAAAATAAATAAAAAGCTTTATAGTCTGACCTAGCAGCTTTAATACATACATACTAGTTACACTATGCAGATGTACAGTAGTATTATTATTGTTTTGGTTGGTCGGCGTCTCAAAGGGGGTCTATAGCTGCGGAAGGTCACGACCCAGAATATCGGGCTAAAATCACAGCGGAACATGTTCGGTATTCATTGTCAGTCAACAGTGTAGAGTTTTATCAATCAACACAATATAGAATTGTACACTCCCTCTAAACCGTGTATAATGGGGATATCGGATAAGGTTTAAGATATTTGTCATACATTCACACACCTTTACATAGATTGAGCATTACATTCACACATTCACACACCGATGGTGGAGGAAACCATGCAAGGCACCAACCAGCACATCAGGAGCAATCAGGGGTTCAGAGTCTTGCTCAAGGACACTTCAATCAGGGGTTCAGAGTCTTGCTCAAGGACACTTCAATCAGGGGTTCAGAGTCTTGCTCAACAAGGACACTTCCACACTGACTCTGGGGGAGCCCACAGGGATCGCACCGGCGACCTTGCGGTTCCCATCCGGAAACTCTACCGCTGAGCCACCGCCGCACAATGATCGGAATCGGATCAGGGGCACAAAAAAATAAAAGGTGATCGCGACATCGGGACGACATCGCGACCATGTCATCGTCATGGCGACATCGGGACGATGTCATCGTCATGGCGACATCGGGACGATGTCATCGTCATGGCGACATCGGGACGATGTCATCGTCATGGCGACATTGGGACGACACACAAACACAAAAGAACAACACTGTGGGTTCCCTTTTATTCTTAAAATCTTTATGTACAATAAGTTCAGCGACTGATTCATTCATTCATTCTTTTTTTTCTTTTTTTTTTTCCTTCTTTCGTTAATGTACATTCGATATAGAAAGTGTGTATAATATAAGGTCATATTACATTGAACAGTTCACAAGAATTGCACTAGTTGTTGTTCATTGAAATCAGTCAGTGTGGTGGTCGTCACGTCACTCCTCGCGTCCATATATGGTCATTCAGTGTGGTGGTCGTCACGTCACGCCTCGCGTCCATATATGGTCATTCAGTGTGGTGGTCGTCACGTCACTCCTCGCGTCCATATATGGTCATTCCTCGTGTCCTATGATGTTCACTTTGTTTATTTATTCGCCTATAAATATTCTAGTGCTCTCCGGGGGGGTGAGGGAGGGGAGGGGGGGGGTCGACGGAGGTCCTTATATGGGCGAGAGAGAAGAGAGCGTATTGAGTACAGCAGGGCTCTGTACTTGGCCCCTCCTCCTCCTCTACACCAAAATCTCTGGCTGGAAAAGAAAAGAAAAAGCCGATCTACAAGATCACACACCTCACACCACGTCAGACGTCGACGCCTCGCGAGAGCTTGTAGATCTGCAAATCTTTTCAAATCGCATGTTCGCCTGTCAATCACGCCGACGCCCAGAGCAGGGGGTTCGTTTGGTTAGGTGGACAACGGGTTCAATTCATAATTATGTCTTTATTTTATTTTTCGTAAAAGACGAATTTTTTATTTTTTGTTTGTCGGTCCGACACGACGTTGAAGCGGAAATGCTGTTTTAGGCCACGCCCCCAAGGCCACGGCCCCTGGTCCTCTACTGTCTCGATGCTGATTGGCCGAGCCTCGTCCTTCATAAGCGTTCATTCTACGGTAGGAAGGAAAACCAGGAGAGAAACCTTTTCAAATGTACATGTAATCAGTCTTACAGTGTCCCCCCCCCTCCCCAACCCCCCTACCCCTCCCCCCCCCTCCCCAACCCCCCTGGAACAATCCTCAGTCTTACAGTGTCCCCCCCCTCCCCAACCCCCCTACCCCTCCCCAACCCCCCTCCCCAACCCCCCTCCCCAACCCCCCTACCCCTCCCCAACCCCCCTCCCCAACCCCCCTGGAACAATCCTCAGTCTTACAGTGTCCCCCCCCTCCCCAACCCCCCTACCCCTCCCCCCACACCCCCCCTCTCCGCAAAAAAAAACAAAAAACAAAAAAACAAAAACAAATCAAGAGTAAAAAATATATCCATACAAAAGTAAAGTCCTTTTTTTCTTTTCAGAATTGGAAGAAAGAAAACAAAAAGAGACACAAAGAACAATGTGTGGTCGTTATAAAACAATGGAGGGGGGAGGTGGGGGGAGGGAGAGGGTGATATTTAAAGGTTTCATGACATTAATTTTCATTTATTTTAATTTTTAATTTTTCTTACACCCCAAAAAAACCCCTGAACTTTGAACCTTCAGGGGGTTTTCTGTGGTCTGGGGGGGGGGGGGGGGGGGTGTTCTGTGGTCTGTCCTGTGAGCCAAATCTCACCCACTCCCCCCTCGCTCACTCACTCTCAGTCACTCCAGCATGGCGGTGTGACGGTGAAATTGGTGACCTGGTGAAATGTGTCACCATCTTGTGGTGAGACTTCAAATATCGCGAATGAACAAACTGCAGCGATTTACGTTCACTCCGGTGGTCCGGGGACCCCCAAGCTAAATGATAGTTTGGAACCAAATGGACCCTTATGGGTCTGTAACTCTGAGAGGGTACAAATGGACCCTTATGGGTCTGTAACTCTGAGAGGGTACAAATGGACCCTTATGGGTCTGTAACTCTGAGAGGGTACAAATGGACCCTTATGGGTCTGTAACTCTGAGAGGGTACAAATGGACCCTTATGGGTCTGTAACTCTGAGAGGGTACAAATGGACCCTTATGGGTCTGTAACTCTGAGAGGGTACAAATGGACCCTTATGGGTCTGTAACTCTGAGAGGGTACAAATGGACCCTTATGGGTCTGTAACTCTGAGAGGGTACAAATGGACCCTTATGGGTCTGTAACTCTGAGAGGGTACAAATGGAACCAAATGGACCCTTATGGGTCTGTAACTCTGAGAGGGTACAAATGGAACCAAATGGACCCTTATGGGTCTGTAACTCTGAGAGGGTACAAATGGACCCTTATGGGTCTGTAACTCTGAGAGGGTACAAATGGAACCAAATGGACCCTTATGGGTCTGTAACTCTGAGAGGGTACAAATGGAACCAAATGGACCCTTATGGGTCTGTAACTCTGAGAGGGTACAAATGGAACCAAATGGACCCTTATGGGTCTGTAACTCTGAGAGGGTACAAATGGAACCAAATGGACCCTTATGGGTCTGTAACTCTGAGAGTGTACAAATGGAACCAAATGGACCCTTATGGGTCTGTAACTCTGAGAGGGTACAAATGGAACCAAATGGACCCTTATGGGTCTGTAACTCTGAGAGGGTACAAATGGAACCAAATGGACCCTTATGGGTCTGTAACTCTGAGAGGGTACAAATGGACCCTTATGGGTCTGTAACTCTGAGAGGGTACAAATGGAACCAAATGGACCCTTATGGGTCTGTAACTCTGAGAGGGTACAAATGGAACCAAATGGACCCTTATGGGTCTGTAACTCTGAGAGGGTACAAATGGAACCAAATGGACCCTTATGGGTCTGTAACTCTGAGAGGGTACAAATGGAACCAAATGGACCCTTATGGGTCTGTAACTCTGAGAGGGTACAAATGGAACCAAATGGACCCTTATGGGTCTGTAACTCTGAGAGGGTACAAATGGAACCAAATGGACCCTTATGGGTCTGTAACTCTGAGAGGGTACAAATGGAACCAAATGGACCCTTATGGGTCTGTAACTCTGAGAGGGTACAAATGGAACCAAATGGACCCTTATGGGTCTGTAACTCTGAGAGGGTACAAATGGAACCAAATGGACCCTTATGGGTCTGTAACTCTGAGAGGGTACAAATGTACATTGAAAGGGTTTGGGAAGCACTGCTCTACTCTACACATTTCAGCAGGTCACGGATTTCACCGTAACACCCGCCATGCTGGGGGGAGGGGCCGAGGGGGAGTGGCCGAGGGGGAGTGGCCGAGGGGGAGTGGCCGAGGGGGAGTGGCCGAGGGGGAGTGGCCGAGTGGCCGAGGGGGAGTGGCCGAGTGGCCGAGGGGGAGTGGGCGAGGGGGAGTGGGCGAGGGGGAGTGGCCGAGGGGGAGTGGGCGAGGGGGAGTGGCCGAGGGAGAGTGGCCGAGGGGGAGTGGCCGAGGGGGAGTGGCCGAGGGGGAGTGGCCGAGGGAGAGTGGCCGAGGGGGAGTGGCCGAGGGGGAGTGGCCGAGGGAGAGTGGCCGAGGGGGAGTGGGCGAGGGGGAGTGGCCGAGGGGGAGTGGGCGAGGGGGAGTGGCCGAGGGAGAGTGGCCGAGGGGGAGTGGCCGAGGGGGAGTGGCCGAGGGGGAGTGGCCGAGGGAGAGTGGCCGAGGGGGAGTGGGCGAGTGGCCGAGGGGGAGTGGCCGAGGGGGAGTGGGCGAGGGGGAGTGGCCGAGGGAGAGTGGCCGAGGGGGAGTGGCCGAGGGGGAGTGGCCGAGGGGGAGTGGCCGAGGGAGAGTGGCCGAGGGGGAGTGGCCGAGGGGGAGTGGCCGAGGGAGAGTGGCCGAGGGGGAGTGGGCGAGTGGCCGAGGGGGAGTGGGCGAGGGGGAGTGGCCCATATGTTTGGCGTGTTGGAGTTCAGCTGTGGTCAGCCCCGCCCTGTAGGTCTCCTCCTATAGGCCGTTGTCCACTGGGGGGGAGGGGTGAGGGGAGGGGTCAGGGGTCATCCCAGCAGGTCTCCGACATCGCTGTCCACTGGCGGAGGGACGCTGGACATCACGGTGGTTCCAGTTCCTGCCGTCAGGTAGCCTGCTACTCCTGGACCTACAGGGACCCCCAGGGGACACACAGGATGGTCAGAGAGATGGTCAGACAGTCTACCCCCTAACCTGACCCCCAGGGACCCCCAGGGACCCCCACAGGACACACACGGGTCAGAGA